>NC_088413.1:27468578-27628578 GCF_034236695.1 Oncorhynchus nerka | reverse complement strand
GTCGCTCTTGCTGTGGGTGATTCCCTGATCCACCTCTACGCAGATGACACCACTCTGTATACATCTGACCCTTCTTTGGACACTGCTCCAAAATGAGCTTCAATGCCATACAACACTCCTTCCGTGGCCTCCAACTGCTCTTAAACGCAAGTAAAACTAAATGCATGCTTTTCAACCGATCGCTACCCGCCTGCCCGACTAGCATCACCACTCTGGACGGTTCTGACAACTATAAATACCTAGGTGTCTGGCTAGACTGTAAACTCTCCTTCCAGACTCCTATTAAACATCTCCAATCTAGAATCGGCTTCCTATTTCGCAACAAAGCCTCCTTCACTCACGCTGCCAAACATACGCTCGTAAAACTGACTATCCTACCGATCCTTGACTTCGGCGATGTCATTTACAAAATAGCCTCCAACACTCTACTCAGCAAACTGGATGCAGTCTATCACAGTGCCATCCGTTTTGTCACCAAAGCCCCATATACCACCCACTACTGCGACCTGTATGCTCCCATCGGCTGGCCCTCGCTTCATATTCGTCGCCTGACCCACTGGCTCCGGGTCATCTATAAATCTTTGCTATGTAAAGCCCCGCCTTGTCTCAGCTCACTGGTCACTATAACAACACCCACCGTAGCACGCGCTCCAGAAGGTATATCTCACTGGTCATCCCCAAAGCCAACACCTTTGGCCGCCTTTCCTTCCAGTTCTCTGCTGCCAATGACTGGAACGAATTGCAAAAATCACTGAAGCTGGAGACCTATATAGCCCTCACTAACTTTAAGCATCAGCTAGCTGAGCAGCTTACCGATCGCTGCACCTGTACACAGCCCATCTGTAAATAGCCCATCCAATCTATCTACCTCATTCCCATATTGTTTATATTGACTTTTTTACTCTTTTGCACACCAGCATTTCTACTTGCACATCATCATATGCACATCTATCACTCTAGTGTTAATTTGCTAAATTGTAATTACTTCGCTACTATGGCCTATTTGTTGCCTTACCTTCTTATGCCATTTGCACACACTGTATATAGACTTTTTGTTTTGTGTTATTGACTGTACGTTTGTTTATTCCATGTGTAACTCTGTGTTGTCCTTATCAAAATCATCAATGTTAAATGGGCTGCAGGTATCAGAAGTGTTGTTTTCTACCCTGTAGAGTACAAATCAGCCCAGGAGCGTTTTTCACAGTTGAGTAGTCCTGTGAAGAGAGCACTTGAACGTTTCAATTGACAAGCCTCTGTTTGATGTTAATGAATGAAGCCTTTCCAGCAATTCCCCCTGTTTGAACTATACATTACCTAATATTTACTTGCCTTGTATCATCAGTCGAACGACTAATTAGATAGTTATTGTGCATTGCCATGGCAATAATCTGCTGTCTTTGATACTGACATTTTAAATATTTGTTTAAATTATTAGGAAACGGCCTCTGGGGAAACTCTCTCCAAAACAAGTCTCAGTTATTTTAAACATGACTAACACAGCATAGCAGCAAGATTCACAGACATAAATGAGATCCTTCAGAAAGTTGTCAGGTTGAGGAGGCCTGGCTATCTACTAAGTGTTACTAGGAGACTCTAGGTTGAAATATGCACTCAATATGTTTTGCCACTGCATGTGTGCTGCGGTTGTGTGTATTTGTGAGTGCTAGCACGAAGGCTCCCGGATCTGAAAAGGGAAGTTGACACATGTGCTGAGCAGGTGCCTCAGCCTGCAGACTCCCTCCCGTACCTGGTGTGTCGATTCGGCTAACCAGCGTGTCCAGGATGTGGACGTTACCTGGAAGGGTGTGTTGATGCGGCTGACCAGAGTGTCCAGGATGTGGACGTTACCTGGAAGGGTGTGTTGATGCGGCTGACCAGAGTGTCCAGGATGTGGACGTTACCTGGAAGGGTGTGTTGATGCGGCTGACCAGTGTCCAGGATGTGGACGTTACCTGGAAGGGTGTGTGGATGGGGCTGACCAGCGTGTCCAGGATGTGAACGTTACCTGGAAGGGTGTGTTGATGCGGCTGACCAGCATGTCCAGGATGTGGACGTTACCTGGAAGGGTGTGTTGATGCGGCTGACCAGCGTGTCCAGGATGTGGACGTTACCTGGAAGGGCGTGTTGATGCGGCTGACCAGCGTGTCCAGGATGTGGACGTTCTCGTGGCGGTGGAGGAGGATGAAGGAGAGGAAGGTCTGCAGCAGGACCGGCTCTGACACCGACCGCACGAACAGGTCCAGATAGGCCGTGGTAGTCATCACCTCCTCCAGGGTCAGCTAGAGAGAAACACACAACCATCAGTAGGCTGGATACAAATAGGCTGGATACAAATACGCTGCATCCTTCCTTCCAATCTTCCTGGAAGTAGTGACTGATCTGACATTGATCTGGAATGGTGGATCTAATACTGTGCGATCCATGCTGTGTTAATACTGACCTTGTGGAGGGCCGGTGCCAACACAGGCACCAGAAAGCCATTGTAGATGTAGCTGACCAGCTGGTCCCTGATGTTGGGGTGAGCCACCTGAATGACTGCATTGCAGAACTCCAGTGAGTTGAGGAACTGAACCAGGGTGGGCATCTGTAGCCAGTCCTCTCTGTGGAGGCAGTGCCACTCCTCACCGGGCACCTCCAGCTTGGTGGGCAGAGACGAGTAGAGACCGCTCAGCCCCGTGGCCAGCACCTAGAGGAGGGGGAGAGGAGAGAGAGAGACGCATTTAGTGGAACCCCTTCAAGTAGGCTATTGCTTACTTACACCATATAAACTGTACACTGTGGTCTGGTATCACGAGTACGTGACCAAGTTGCTGGGAATAACTAGGATCTAATATTATTATGCGTTTCCTTTCATCTTTGCATGAGTTTCCTTTTGTGCATGTGAAAGATAACTGTCCATGACTTTGCACAAAGGGCTTAAATGCCTTGGCAGGATGGAGCGATGCCTCTAAACCAGGGAACTGAATGGGCCTCTGTTCTGACTTCCTGGTACAGGTATATCCCTGTCTCTCCATTGGCTTGTCCAGGCAGTAGGAAGCTAGGCAAGTAATCCTGTGACAGAGAGGTATTGTAGCCTACTCCTGCTGTGCAGTTACGTCAAATACTGTTACATAACTGGTTATCGTCCATGCAGCCTGTACAGTCTCTCCACGGTACAGGTGAGATTGAAACACATTCTGTTGACACTGTTAAGCACTGCCAAGCTAGATAGTCAGTCCACAACGGCTTAACTGAAGTGTTTGATAGTGAAGATACTAGTCGCAACAAGTGTTCTGTGGGGGATACCGTAAAAACATTTAGAAGGGCAGACTGGTGCATTGAGGATGACACTTTAGAGAGTTATAGCTAACGATTTACAGTATAGATTAAATATGAGCATTGAGCAACATACATTAATTATGAGTGTGGAAGTGGGCACAAATGACTGTTATGCATTTGTGTGTTCACTCTGTGGCTTCACTCTTAGTGGGTTTTATGGCGCAGATATAAATTGTTTTCCCCTTCCATGCTTTGAGCTGTACTGTATGTTATAAATCTACCAAGTCGCTTCTCTTCATGGTCTCACATTCAAATGACTAGTGTGTGAATCTATGCATGTGATAGAAGCCTCATCCCCCTTCCCCCTCCCTCAAAGCTGAAAGCAAGTGGAGAAAGGCAGCATTACTAAAACTACCTCTAGTTGATTTACCTCGAGTTTATTTATTTTTAACCTTTATTTAACTAGGCAAGTCAGTTAAGAACAAATTCTTATTTACAATGACGGCCTAGGAACAGTGGGTTAACTGCCTTGGTCAGGGGCAGAACGACAGATTTTTACCTTGTCAGCTCGGGGATTCGATCCAGCAACCTTTTGGTTACTGGCCCAACGCTCTAACCACTAGGTTACCCGCTGATTTACATCCAGTTGATTTACCTGTTGCCCGGCTTCATCAATAACAATGGGCATTGACGTACGGCTGTGTGATTTTAGAGTTACCATCCAAAAGCAAGTGATTTCCCTGGTGAGCTAATGCATCAAGATGGTGGCATGGTTTGATAAGTATTCTAATCAACAACACAGGTCAAAGTTACGACATCAGTCTAGTGCAAATCGATTATCATTTATAAGCATCGACTTAAGTGTTCATCCATTTTGTTTCATCAAACTAATATTTTTTTAAGGTTTACAATTTAAATATACAGTCTTGAGATGTGTATAAATTATTTTTACAGCTGGGCTGAGTTTAGCCTTTTAATAACATGAGTGTGTTGCTTGTTACATTATCAAAAGCATATGAATACCTCACGTTTAACATACAACAGCGCCACTCTCCCTCGACCTGCTTCATTATGCATACAGTAGGCTAAGCATATTTGGGCTATGAATATCATACGCCTATCAGGGGACAAAGAGAGGTCAGGGATATTAATTTGTCTGGTAGTTGGTACAATGAGTTAATAGGACATTGAGTCAAGGGCAGAACAAACGTCCATATGACATGTATACAGAGGAGATAGAGAGAGAGGGGGGGAGGACAAAGTCTAAACAAAGAGAAAGAGAAGGGCAAAGGGACAGTGAGACCTAAGAAACAGAAATACAGAGCCATAAAACAAGAGTCAAAAATCAGAACGTAAAAGAGACCAAAAGGAGCAAGACAACAGTATCATAAAGACAGACATCTCCTCACCGGACAAAAGTAGGTGTTCTCTGCGATGTGCTGGGCCACGCGCTGGTTCTCTGCAGACAGTGACATGATGAGGAGCAGGGCGTCCCGGGCCTGCTGGCCCACCAGGCCCTCCCGGTGGATGAAGGGGATCAGCAGGGAGAAGATCAGGAAGTTGGCCGCCCCCTGGTCCTCGCTGTAATAATAATCACCATAATAATTGATGGGATTTCTATAGAGCTTTTCCAGTATCTCAAAGCACTTTACATTGTAAGGAGAGAAGCTCACCTGGTATGGAAGAAGAGCTCCAGAACAGACTGGTCCTTGGCCAGGACACAGCACAGTTGGTTGAGTAATGACACCAGCTCAGCCTCCACCTCCGGGCCAGCTGTCCCCGAGCACGACGACAGGAGCATCATTAAGGGTCGTAACACAGGTTTGTGGTGCAGTAAGGGCTGCCGCGCCTGGCCCACAATCATCTCGTACATCTTAGAAGAAGAAGATTACTTTATTGTCAGTTGTCACTGACATGTCTTTTTCCTTTATCCCAACCCCCCGAGACACCCTCCTCAAATCATGACAGATTTCTCTGTCAGACCAGGGATTCAACCCCCAACCCTCTAGTTACCGACCACAGTCTCTAACCTCTACACCTACCTTAAGCTGCTCCAGTTTCATATCATCAGTAAACTGTCGCCTCAGGCTCCACAGGAAGAGCCTCTC
This sequence comes from Oncorhynchus nerka, assembly GCF_034236695.1. Lineage (NCBI taxonomy): Eukaryota > Metazoa > Chordata > Actinopteri > Salmoniformes > Salmonidae > Oncorhynchus > Oncorhynchus nerka. Next base: position 27,623,212 of record NC_088413.1, on the reverse strand, counting down.
CATGACGTTCTCCATCACCACAAACTCCAGGATGGGTCCCATGGCTCCCGCCTGGCCGGCGTCCTCCTCCATGAGCAGGAACAGAATATGTTCCACGTAGTTCTGCACCGCGCTGGCCTCGTCCCCCGGGATGGGCCCGCCGAAACGCATGGGGCCGCCGCTGGAGAGGCCGATGACACCAAGGGCAGCCATGTTGCTGCTGGTGTTGCTGCGGAGAGGATCATGCTTCTCCAGGATCTTTACCACCTGAAGGGACAACGGGGAAGGTACAGGGTTATGTCCATAGAAATGAATATAGTACCTGTATATCTGTGGTAATTTCACCTTCATTTTACAAGGAAGAAGATCAAATAAGATTAGTTCTCGCAGTGAACTGAATATTTTCTTTGGTCAACTTGAAGTTTATTCGATAACCTCGATAGAGCAAGGTTAAATAAATCAACTAGCAAATCGTAACAGTTGAAATCAAATGAGCAAGTTATTTCATTGCGTGTTCACCAGAGTATAAGACAAACTCTCTCAGACTCTGCCAAAGTGCTTACAATGATGTTCAGGATAAATTAGATTGACTGAAACATGTTGGTTTGTTATGTTGGTAATATTCTCTCGTGAGGACTCATAAGTGACAGTTAATAATAGTCATCGGACAGCCTGCTGCCGTCTTTATTGATCTAGATGAACACAACAGTCTCTATTACAAGAGGAAGATCTGAGAGAGAATACTCAAGTCCTACGGGAAATAAATTGGGGAAAGCTGATGCATCGTTTGTGATTTTACGAGGATTACATTTGCCTGAGTCATGTCAATATAATATCTCAAGCCCAGGCAGTTACAATTGTGTATAAATTGAGTTTGTGATATTCCAATTCCACTGTTGCCTGCGGAATTCTGTACTGAAATGTAAATGGACAACCACAAATCAAGTGACATCGCATTTATATTGAAAGTGAACCATAAACAAAATGAACGCTGACAGTGACATGCACATAATATCAATATATTGATGGTAAATCAGCTTGATATGAAAGTGTATACGGCCGTTTTGTCCTCTATATGTTTGTGACTTAGTGTGTAGATAGTCAGTCCCTCTCTAGTAGGACCTCCCTACATAAGCCTCACTAATGAATACAGGACTGTGTTCAGTAGCCCACAATGCATGAAAAAAGTTCTGTTGCCTGGGAAAAACTCAAATCTGTATTCTCATTGGAAAGGTTCAGGTAGTACCTCCCTGTTTCACTAAGTTTTAAAACATTCCTTTAATGAACACAACCCAGACATGGGAGGAACCATTCATAGAGTCACAACAATGAGAGCTCACTGTCCCCACCAGGCCCTGCTACCATGGCGATGGGAAGTCCACTGAGAGCAGAGCAGAGGGAGAGCCAGACTGGCTGACTGAGACAGAGCCCCCAGGTGACTGATTGATCCAGGCATGATAGCGCGGTAACCGCACAGGATGAGTGAAGAGAGGGAAGGAAGAGTAGTGATGGGTGTCATATTAAAGTTGCCACTTCCTTCACTCAAGTCTGTCTACAATTCTGTTGGGTATTTCTGGTGTAACAAATAGCTTTGAGGACATAGCTGGGTAACACAGTAGGACTATAGATGATCAAGTGGCCTTTTCTAACCACTGACTGGACTGACTAGTAATACATGGAGGTGGAGGCATGGAGCCGTCAGGATAATGGATAACATGTACTGGTACATAGAGATAAATCAATATAGTTCCCTTTGTGTACTGGTATCTGTATAGAACCATAGTGAGATGAAACAAACTGTTGCCCAGAACATATCATCCTGTCCTGGGCAACCCACTACACTGACTGGATAACATTCAGCTCTCTCAGACATCCTAACAAAAGGACAGTGATTTCACAGGGGTCTGGAGAGGGAGAGATAAGGCTGAAGCCATTGACTGTCAATGAAAGTCTACCCATTTTTCTGAAATGTCAACAGTTTACCTCAATACAGGGTCCCAGGGGGTGCCTACTTAGAATTCCTGGAAAAGCCCAGCCTGCTAAGACCCAAACACAATAACACTCCTATCACGCTATTAATTAGCCAAAATGTAGCAATTAAGACTCAGCTGGAGCCGTATTGTAGTGCCAACCTGCCTGCAGAGAGTGTCCAAGCTCTAGAAATGTCCTAAATTTCAGAATATGATTCTGTTGAAACCCTTAACAGTGCACTTCACAGACCTAACATTTATATTATCCCATAGAGCGGCGCACATTTGGCCCAGCGTCATCCTGGTTAGGGTTTGGCCGGGGTAGGCCGTAATTCTGAACCGACTTGCCTAGTTAAATAAAAGGTTAAAAAATAAAAATGATAAATGCTGAGAATGATACACAAAAATGAAACAGATTGAACATAATTCCAGGCCTCTTGGTTGTGTTTTTACTGTGTTGTTACCGTTCTGTCCAGCAACGTGAGCTCCAACCCCATTTTATAGTAAATTATGTTTGTGTTTCCAGGCCTTACTGTATTCTATTCTCTGTAGCTGAGAGGGGTGGAGACTCCTGCCAACTCCCTCCCACTGGGGTGAACCGAGGCTGAATAGAGAAGGGAGGAGCCAGTAGACAGTCATTATTTCAGTTACATTCTGTAGCCGTTCAGTTACCACGATGAGGTCTGGGCCCGAGAGGGTTCACGTTCATGGGCGGGATTGTAGAAGTTTAGGTTGTAGGATTTAGGAAATGTTTGTGTTATAGGTTCTGCAGTGGGGTTTGGAGTTATGGTTCCAATTATAAGAGTTTGTGTTTTAAGAGTTTGAGGAAGAGCTTCTGGGTTAAAGTGATTTTTTTTAAAAAATTTATTTTTTATTTCACCTTTATTTAACCAGGTAGGCTAGTTGAGAACAAGTTCTCATTTGCAACTGCGACCTGGCCAAGATAAAGCATAGCAGTGTGAACAGACAACACAGAGTTACACATGGAGTAAACAATTAACAAGTCAATAACACAGTAGAAAGAAAAAAAAGGGGGGAGTCTATATACAATGTGTGCAAAAGGCATGAGGTAGGCGAATAATTACAATTTTGCAGATTAACACTGGAGTGATAAATGATCAGATGGTCATGTACAGGTAGAGATATTGGTGTGCAAAAGAGCAGAAAAGTAAATAAATAAAACAGTATGGGGATGAGGTAGGTGAAAATGGGTGGGCTATTTACCAATAGACTATGTACAGCTGCAGCGATCGGTTAGCTGCTCAGATAGCAGATGTTTGAAGTTGGTGAGGGAGATAAAAGTCTGATTGGGCTACAATTATATGCATTTAGTGTTCTGAGGGTTTGAGTTAGGTTCTGGGTTCTACGAGATTGAGCTATACAAGTTAAATGAGGGTTTTGAGCTGAAGTTATAACTAGGGTTACAAGACAGAATTGTGGTTTTGTTCACCTGTGCCCAGTGGTTCTTAAACACGATCATGCAGGTCTCTGGGTCCACCCCATTCAGGACCAGGGCCTCCCCCTGTCTGCCATCCCTGTTTCCGTTGGCAACCATGGAGGCCATCATCATGGTGACCAAATCTCATGTGGGTTAAACCATTACACAGGACGGAAAGGGGTAGAGGGGGAGAGTCCTCACTGGAGACCGGCTGAGACCACTTGCACAGGGGGATGAGGGAACACTGGGGATCTGCAGAACACAGAAAACATAATGTCATCATCCTGTACATGCAGATGGTGAATCAGTAATTTGTCATTGTTCAAACCTATAACAATACATACTATGGCATACTGTAGTAGTAGCTGACAGATTAAGACTACTGTTAGCACAGGACAGATTAAGACTACTGTAGCCATAGGACAGATTCAGGGTGATTGATTGGGACATGCTGTACAGTTGACCACTGGCCAAAAAAAACAAACACTGCAGCAGCCTGCAACACGGTCTTCTCTCCCCCTCTCCCCTGGATTCACAGCAGCTAGGCATAGAGGGAAAAGAGAGAGAGAGCGAGAGGGGGAGACACTCAGCCGGTGGCACAAACCATGCCCTCTATTCCTCAGCTCGACAAGTGCCTGCCAAAATGCTTACCCAGGGAAAAGTGGTGATGGCTTTGTAATAATATAAGTCATTTAGCAGACGCTTTTTTCCAAAGCGACATTTGTAAGTATGGGCGGTCCCGGGAATTGAACCCACTATGCTGGCATTGCAAGCTCCATGCTCTAGCAACTGAACTACAGAGGACCACAGAGTTACAGACGTAACGCCTCGCTAGTAGGCTACAATGCACAGTGAATTCCATAAGGTCCCAGTGACACCACTTTCATCAGCCACTCACTCATCTTGTGACACCAGAAGAGATTATGATGCATGACAATAGAGTGTTTATTACCAGCTAGTGGGCCCGCGAGAACTAATAAAACACTATTCTTTCCATGAATGGTCGGAACTGTTTTGGTATGTAAAATATGTCGACTTTGTCTGTAGCCTAATGTTATGTTGATTCTAGCTCTGTCCAGAAGCGCCTGTGAAAATATGTCCCTCACATATCTAGAGAGTGAGGTCAGGTGTTCGTTTCTCACACTGCTCGTCAGTCGGGAACCAAAATAATGATTAAATGTACTAAATATAACTTGTCTGTCAAGACACTGCAGAACTGTTCCAGCCTTAGCGTTTACCTGCTACACACTTAGACCTGTATCCCCACAGATTGAAATAAAACACAAATACATTCTCTATGCTTATACCAGCACCGATGGACTTTGCAATGCACAGAGGCATTGCTAACTTAATTATGTTACTGTGACAGTCAGATAACAATAGGTGCAAGCCAGGGTTATTTGTTGCTTCCCTTGTAAAGGAGGTGATTGTACAGGAAAGAGGACCATTGCTGCAAACAAAAGCTTGGCTATCTGCTAACATGGTGTAGTGCAACAGGCCATCTCCCTCCCCGCCCCAGTCCCTGCTCAGGTCAGTTATAAATAGGACTAGAACTCAGGACGGAGGATATTTGGATTCTATTATCTTCCTAGAATCGCATGTTTCCGCTCCTCCGGGGACAGTGAACGGAGACTATGGTGGTTCTGAGAATCAGATGCTTTTCATTCTAGAGTCTAGTGCTATGTGATGTCATTGGCCAAGTGCCCACATCGAATGGGCATAATTCTGAGAACAACTGATGTTCAGATTATATCCATGTCAACAGATCACACTTTGAAGACTTTGATAACAGACTAACTAGACAGTAAATAAAAAATATAAACTGGGCTACCGACTCAACCTGACAACAATGCAAACAAACGCACAATACCTAGTTAGCCGTTGCTAGGTACTGGCATATAATCAACCAGGTCAGTAAACAACATTTTAGGACAATGTCTTCTATTGAAGACGTCTGCTTCATACAGTGTACAATAACAACACATTAATTGCAGCCATGCACTGCAGGAGTTCAACTGTAACCCTCCTGCTGGAAGCAGAAGCAGCTGCAGACTGTCAGACCACAATGACCAATTAGAGATCAGAAAGGCTGCCCCTCAAACGGAATCTCAACCAATCACGGCCAAGTCAAACTTTCTTTTGAATGGTTTCGACCCACTTGAAGAGGAGAGACTCAACAACCAGCCACAGAGCTTGGCACCACAGAGAGAAATTGAAACACTCATGCTAAAGCTAAACACATCTGTTTTTAGTTAACACAGGGAACGTGCCTTATAGGAATGCATGAGGCAGGGTCACCCAGGACAGAAATCGCTGAGATTCCTACCTCTGTTTCACCATGGTTGCTCGTCTTGTATCGACGACACAGAATGTCCCCTCTTTACATCCAGACACACCCAGTCCTGTGGAGATAGAGAGAGAGGGAAGTCTAACTTTGACACACCAGAGGAGGTTTGAGAGCAGCACTGCCAGACAGTGTGACTGAGTGGAGTTCCTGGTAATGTGGTACGGAGCAGTGGAATGACTGGAGACTAGAGCTATGTGAGGAAGTGACTGGACGATGTGAGTAAGAGACTCAGAACACCACTGACTGTAGAGAGAGAGAGGCAAGAGAGAGAGAGGCAAGAGAGAGAGAGGCAAGAGAGAGAGAGAGGAGAGGGAGGGGGCAGGAGAGGGGGGGCAAGAGAGAGAGAGAGAGAGCAAGAGAGAGAGAGAGGCAAGAGAGAGAGAGAGAGGCAAGAGAGAGAGAGAGAGAGAGAAGAGAGAGAGAGAGAGAGAGCAAGAGAGAGACAAGAGAGAGGCAAGAGAGAGAGGCAAGAAGAGAGAAGAGGCAAGAGAGAGAGAGAGAGAGGCAAGAGAGAGAGAGAGAGGCAAGAGAGAGGGAGAGAGGCAAGAGAGAGGGAGAGAGGCAAGAGAGAGAGAGAGGCAAGAGAGAGGGAGAGAGGCAAGAGAGAGAGAGAGAGGCAAGAGAGAGGCAAGAGAGAGAGAGAGGCAAGAGAGAGAGAGAGAGAGAGAGCAAGAGAGAGAGAGAGAGAAGAGAGAGAGAGAGAGAGAGAGAGAGAGAGAGAGAGAGAGAGAGAGAGAGAGAGAGAGAGGCAAGAGAGAGAGAGAGGCAAGAGAGAGAGAGACAAGAGAGAGAGAGAGAGAAGAGAGAGAGAGAGAGAGAGAGAGAGAGGCAAGAGAGAGAGAGAGAGAGAAAGAGAGCGAGAGAGAGAGAGAGAAAGAGAGTAATCCAACGACCCCCGCCACATCCACACTAAACAATCATGGAGACAACAGTGCCAAACTACAAACTAACATCTTCTGAAAGAACATAATAAATGTCATCATCATTTGTTGAATAATCATGCTACTGTTCACTCCAATTAGAGTTGTGATATAATTGGGGTCTCTGGTCAACCATGAGTCCCCCTCTCCTCCCCTACATGCTATGACCTCTGACACTGTCACACTGAGGCACCACGGGAAACCTGTCACAACATATTACAGCGCGCAGAAAGACTTTACTTCTACGATGTAACCACTGACCACACTCTTAGAGGGAGGTCAGATCACTGAAGTCCACACACGTCAAACAAAACATAAGCTAAAACATTCTAGGCATTCTCAACCCCACCGACAACCACCAGTCATGTCCAAGTTGACTTACTCTGTAGCGACAACTCCTAAATGTTTCCCTGAAGATCATATCGGCATGATGTATTGTAAACAATAACCACAGCCGGAGCTCAGTGTGTGTGTGTGTGTGTCTGTGTCAGCCCCCCACTGCCCAGGCTGTGGCTGTAGTTCCTCCAGGGACCTGCTCCACCCATGGAGGGGAAGTGGGGGTCCAGGTCCAGCTGGGTCAACGCAAACAGAGAGGAGAGGGGAGGGGAAAGGAGGAGAGGGGGTGTGCTCTAAAGGAATCCACACCTCCATTCACTCTCACACACTACTCAACCCATATAGAGAAGCCATAAAGCACTAAAACTCTCAGGTACAGATTTGTTACAAGTTCTTAGTTTCACACTAAAAAGCCCCACTATAGTGCTGCACTGCTACCAACAAGACCCATAACTGGACACAAACAACTCACCAAATACCACATTCCCAAAGCTCAGCTCCTTCCTATAACAAGCACTCTTCTCATTGGGTCTGTTTTAAAAACACAACATACTGGAGACAGTGGGAGATACTATTACAGTCCTCTGCTTAGTGTCCCAGCCAGATGCATGACCCCCAATTATAGGGTAGAGAGAGACAGTAGTAGCAGTCTGTTGGGTTCCTCCAGTTGGCTGCGTCTCTGCTCGGTCTTAATGCCACAGTAATACGTCCTCTCCTTCCACAGACAGACACATTACCTCAGAGTCTGTGTCCTCAACCTCATGGGGTCAAAACAGGCCTGGTGGTAGATTAGCGTTGTACTTTTATAGTGGTTAACCTACCTAACCTGGACTCAGACAACAATGCACTGGCAACTACTGTGTCCTAGAATCAAACTGAAGATTCTGTTTGTATCTTGGCCATCTTGGTTTCTTCTTAATATGGTTGGAGTATGACTGAGTGCCTTTTAAACTTCACTACTGGGCTAATATGTCCCTGTATAGCTCAGTACTGTTTGTAGCTTAACACTCCTGCATATTATATCCAGGCTGCATCACAACCGGCTGTCGTTCAGAGTCCCATAGGGTGGCACACATAGGGTGACCCTGCGTTGTCCGGGTTTGGCCGGTGTAGGCCATCGTTGTAAATTGTTCCTAACTGCCTAGTTGCATAACGGTTCCATTTAAAAAAAATGTACATCCTCCCAGTCCCAGTACATTAAGAGGTAACTCTACAGTGTGCCACGGCTCGAAAATAGAGTCAGTCAGTGATGAGCAATGAGCTTTAACCCATCCTAAATTTGTTTTTCATTCCTGTTATAGGAAGCTACATTTTAAAATTAAATTATGCTGGGATTGACACTGAATCTTTCTAAAAAACCAATTATAATCCCAGGAAATTAGGGGTCAAAAATGTATGACTACAGACTCCACACCAGTTACCGAAAACACCAACAACTAGTAACTAATCTGAGACACTGGAGACAGAAATGTAGCTACTCCCCTCAGTACTTCCTTTCTATGAGGAAAATATGACCTAAATTACACACACTCACCTACTGTAACCTAACTGCATAGTGCACTGCAGTTGGAAGACATATTGAGGATACTACTATATTGCCTGGAGAGGAGATGCTCCACTTGCTCAAAATAGAGCCCAGCAACATACTGTCAAGTCTCAAAATAGGGCACCACTTCTATAAAGAGTAGCACCAGGGAGATGGGGCACCACTTCTATAAAGAGGAGCACCAGGAGATGGGGCACCACTTCTATAAAGAGGAGCACCAGGGAGATGGGGCACCACTTCTATAAAGAGGAGCACCAGGGAGATGGGTCACCACTTCTATAAAGAGGAGCACCAATGGGGTGGGGCACCACTTCTATAAAGAGGAGCACCAGGGAGATGGGGCACCACTTCTATAAAGAGGAGCAGCAAGGAGATGGGGCACCACTTCTATAAAGAGTAGCACCAAGGAGATGGTGCACCACTTCTATAAAGAGCAGCACCAGGGAGATGGGTCACCACTTCTATAAAGAGGAGCACCAGGGAGATGGGGCACCACTTCTATAAAGAGGAGCAGCAAGGAGATGGGGCACCACTTCTATAAAGAGCAGCACCAGGGACATGGGTCACCACTTCTATAAAGAGGAGCACCAGGGAGATGGGGCACCACTTCTATAAAGAGGAGCACCAGGGAGATGGGTCACCACTTCTATAAAGAGGAGCACCAGGGAGATGGGTCACCACTTCTATAAAGAGGAGCACCAGGGAGATGGGTCACCACTTCTATAAAGAGCAGCACCAGGGAGATGGGTCACCACTTCTATAAAGAGCAGCACCAGGGAGATTGGGCACCATTTCTATAAAGAGGAGCAGCAAGGAGATGGGGCACCACTTCTATAAAGAGTAGCACCAAGGAGATGGGCAACCACTTCTATAAAGAGGAGCACCAGGGAGATGGGCAACCACTTCTATAAAGAGGAGCACCAGGGAGATGGGGCACCACTTCTATAAAGAGGAGCACCAGGGAGATGGGGCACCACTTCTATAAAGAGGTGCACCAAGGAGATGGGGCACCACTTCTATAAAGAGGAGCACCAGGGAGATGGTGCTTTGCTTTCACACAATGAATGTAGTCAGCTTTATTATTTTTAATGCCTGTGTAATCAACTCAATTTATAATGTTTCTGGGAGAGCATGTGACTCCAGAAAAGTGTGTGTGTGTGTGCGCGTCTCCATAGCCCCAAACGCCAGAGACTGGATAAACAGAAAAGCTCTGAAGAAGTCTTGAAATCAGCATCTCCATTTGAAAACAGGAGTGTTGACTAAGGACCCCTGTTGCGAACCTCAGCCAGACACACACACACACACACACACTTTGGAGGCACTTGAACAGAGTTGAAAAGGGAAGAAGAGGCATGCTGCTTTAAGCAGTGAGCGCTGTAAACATTCAGTAGTTTTTTTTTCTGTTTTGGAGCGAGCCGGTGACTAATCTGGATCAATAATGAATCAATAGTCTCATTGATCATGAGGACATATGTAGTAACACACTACTTGTGGCTCATTTATTCCAAAAGGAGGTGAAATGGAACAGACCTCCTGCTGTGATCGGGCACAGTGAAGAACCCCTGTTGGGATCAGAGACCTGAGTCACTGATGAAAGATTACGATGTAGCCTAGATGGTGATGAAACTGAATGATGACAACTGCAAGTGATGATGATGATCTCATTCTGTCATTATCTTTCTCCATCCCCACTCTCACAAGTACAAAGGAAAGAGAAACCTCCACACTGCTCTTGCTCATTACCCACTCCTACTGGCACACAGAGGACATGAATCCACTACAGGAGCTTCCACCGTTTCAAAACACATCCGTTACCAAGCAGCACTATCGAATCTAGTTCCATCCCCCTCTCGCCCACAGACCTAGCCTCATCCTCTAACCATGGTTTCTGCCATTCATGACCAGATGTTATTTCTGAAGGGTTTGGGTCAGAGTATACAGGGTGAGATGATTTCCCCTTGGGGTGGAGGTTAACTCCTCAGAGAGCTTTGTGTGAGTGAGGGAATACGGAACAGCAACACCAGGAGAACATCAAACCTGCTTTGAAGCCTAGTAGAGATAAGGAACATGGATAATTGAGAGGAAGAAATAGGCCAACTGTAGCAGTGTTTTAAAGCCATACCACCACAGTCAAACTAGACTGATGATAAATTAAATATAGCAGCATTCCACCATATTGATTTTGCTAAGGAAGCGCAGGGGGAAAGGGAAAGAGAGATGGAGAGAATGAGAGAGCGAGAGAGACAGAGAGAAATAAAGTGAGGGACAGACAGACAGAGAGAGAGAGAAATAAAGTGAGGGACAGACAGAGACAGAGAGAGACAGAGAGACAGAGAGACAGAGAGAGAGAGAGAGAGAGAGAGAGAGAGAGAGAGAGAGAGAGAGAGAGAGAGATCAACACCACATTCCCCATGATACTGTTAAATTCATTCTAAGAACCTGTTAGATTAGAGGACAGTGACCTGCTGAGTGTTCTCTGTCAACATTGTGTTAATTTCGCCTTGGGTTTAGAAACATCACTGCATTGACATTTGCTTATGTCCTCCTGACATAACAATGCTATGACATAGGCCTATGCTATAACAGTCACTGAATGTGTATAAGTGTCTCCTGAGTAATGAAAGTAGCCAAGTACAAAAGACACTGTAGTACCACAGTAGCCTACATCCCTATTCAACCAGTGCATGCCATGTACGTCTACACCACACAGCGTCCCCAAAATGGCCGTGGCTGGCATCTCTACCAGGTCCCCTTGCTGCTAAAATAATATTCTCCAGATTACAGCAGAAGTATTGGGCTCATCAGTCTGTATACAGGGAATTAGGAGAGGTAGCTTCTAAACAATACGATTTCTACACAGAGAGAAGAATAACTGAAGGCCCTGAAACTAGAATGGTTTGAACTGAAGTTCAACACTGAATTCTACCAGATGAAGAGACCATTTTCTTCACACTGTGTCATGGGTCTTTGTAAAATTGGTTACTGGTTGACTATACACAAAGCAACAAGTCCTAGTCAGAGTTAGGTAGAGAGACCTAGCTAACTGCCAAGGTAAATACATTGAGATAAAGCTATATAAAGTGAAGTGAGGTCTATCTTGTTACGTCATCTTTTGAACGTGTTATTCAATGAATTGGATGGGCTGGGAGGGAGAGAGGCTTCACAGGTAACAAAAGATGAAGAGCCTTGAGACTTTTTCACAGGAGATAACACAGGCAGAGCCACCGATGACAGGATAGAATGTTTGCCTAAGGACAGAGGTTTTGTAAGCATCATCAATGTGTGTGTATTCTGACAGAGTGGCTCCGGTTTCTAAAGCTGTGAGATGTAAAAGGCGTCTCCCTCTCGGCAGGTGTTTCACACACTAGGGCGAGGTCATGATAGATAGTTGAAAAGCCAGCTAGCCACACCTACAGTAGAACTCACAAGGCTGTCCTAACTTGCAGTACACTGGCTTTTTTTTAACTCTTTCTGAACATGTTGCTGTGCGTGATTCCTACCTCTGAGGCCAGACATTTAAATCTAATGAATTCTAGGTACACATATTGTTACACCCACCAAGCAATGAGAACTCTTTTTCACAATATTAATTAGTAGTCGAGTGTCTGCTTCTTAAATTAGTTAAATGTATGCATGGCATTTTTCAATACTGTCGACTGAACCACCAACCAATACATTAGTCCACCACACTCCCATAGCCTGTGCATCTGGACTTTGTGACTGATGTGAGATCATTAAGCTCTATCAGGAAGAGCGACTGTCCTCTTCAGACAGAGCCTATAATGATGTCCTGGTCAGTGGCAGGGCCTGGTCTAGGACTAATGGACCAATGGCAGGGCCTGGTCTAGGACTAATGGACCAATGGCAGGGCCTAGTCCAGGACAAATGGCAGGGCCTGGTCCAGGACAAATGGCAGGGCCTGGTCCAGGACAAATGGACCAACAATAGGGTCTGGCCAGGACGATGAAGCTCTGACATTGGCCCTCCTCTCTGTTCTCCCACCAGTGATAGACCAATGGGTGATAGACAGAGGACATTTACAGTGGCCATTAAAGTGACGGTACCTTTTTGAAATATTTACAGGTGGGCCACAACTGGGGCCAAAGAGGGAGAGCCTGGCTATATATAGTCTATCTGTCCCCTTCTCCAATGAACAACACAGACATTTATAATAGGAGGACACCATCCAGTGTCATCTAGGCGTCCGTTCTCCTGTAGCCGAGGGGACGTTGACCACTGTCCGCACTACAGTTAGTCTCTATGAAACAGTTAGGCCTACTGCATTCAGACTAGGAACGCTCATAACATCACAAATATACATTTCTCTGAAGCCCATCTGTGTTGGCTACATTAAAACAGAGTACCAATCAACACATCATTCTGAGGCAACTTACTTACTCTCATCAACAGTCAGTCGTATTTCTGAAATGAAACATCAACATGAAGGGATTCAACAGCTGTGCCCATTAACAACCTAATACAACAGGGTAAAAGCCATAAAGGGCCTTATCAGATAGGACTGTGATTCTGTGTTAAACACCAACTGAAGGTTATAGGCTGAGGTGTAGGTTGGCTGAGGTAGGTGCTCAACACGTGCTGCGTTCAGTCAGTGTTCCCACCTCTGAGCTCAGTGGAGGAGGTTGATTAACATGTTCAAACACATCAGATCACCTCCTCATTACCTGCTAGGGAGGGAGGAGGCCTGGGGGGGTCAACAAGCTGAATGGATTAGAGCCAAACACCTCAGAGGATCAACACATATTATAAAATGCATACCCAGGCTGACACACCCAGCGTTCTCTTTCCCACAGCATTAGGAACAGCACATAATGGCACAGCAACATGCTGCCTGCATTTAGAGTGGCTAAAACAATCCCTTGAGCCACTGCGTAATAATGACTTCCATGAGACTCTGAGACAGGGATACAGAGAGCTGCACAGCCTGCTACAGTGAGATAAGGCTAGTTTGAATGGTTCAATAATACTGAGACAGGTGAGTAGTAGACAACACAGGAGACAATGGTACAAAATACAGCCTTCAAGTGCAGGTTAGCTTGTCAGTGATCCAGGGAGTGTGTGAAGTGATTTTTGGAGTATGTGTGTGTGTGTGTGTGTGTGTAACTATACTTGTGGGGTCGCCGTGACCCACAACCAACCTCTCTACTCACTCGACTAAGCATGCCTCTCCTTAATGTCAATATGCCTTGTCCATTGCTGTTCTGGTTAGTGTTTATTCGCTTATTTCACTGTAGAGCCTCTAGTCCTGCTCACTATACCTTATCCAACCTATTAGTTTCACCACCCACACATGCAATGACATCTCCTGGTTTCAATGATGTTTCTAGAGACAATCTCTCTCTTCATCACTCAATACCTAGGTTTACCTCCACTGTATTCACATCCTACCATACCTTTGTCTGTACATTATACCTTGATGCTATTTTATCGCCCCCAGAAACCTCCTTTTACTCTCTGTTCCAGACGTTACCCTTATTCTACTCCTCCTCTGTTCCTCTGGCGATGTAGAGGTGAATCCAGGCCCTGCAGTGCCTAGCTCCACTCCTATTCCCCAGGCGCTCTCGTTTGACGACTGCTGTAACCGTAATAGCCTTGGTTTCATGCATGTTAACATTAGAAGCCTCCTCCCTAAGTTTGTTCTATTCACTGCTTTAGCACACTCTGCCAACCCAGATGTTCTAGCTGTGTCTGAATCCTGGCTTAGGAACACCACCAAAAATTCTGAAATTTGAATCCCAGACTACAACATTTTCAGACAAGATAGAACTGCCAAAGGGGGCGGTGTTGCAATCTACTGCAAAGATAGCCTGCAGAGTTCTCTCCTATTATCCAGGTCTGTACCCAAACAATTTGAACTTCTACTTTTAAAAATCCACCTCTCTAAAAACAAGTCTCTCACCGTTGCCGCCTGCTATAGACCACCCTCTGCCCCCAGCTGTGCTCTGGACACCATATGTGAACTGATTGCCCCCCATCTATCTTCAGAGCTCGTGCTGCTAGGCGACCTAAACTGGAACATGCTTAACACCCCAGCCATCCTACAATCTAAACTTGATGCCCTCAATCTCACACAAATTATCAATGAACCTACCAGGTACCTCCCCAAAGCCTTAAACACGGGCACCCCTCATAGATATCATCCTAACCAACTTGCCCTCTAAATACACCTCTGCTGTCTTCAACAAAGATCTCAGCGATCACTGCCTCATTGCCTGCATCCGTAATGGGTCAGCGGTCAAACGACCTCCACTAATCACTGTCAAACGCTCCCTGAAACACTTCAGCGAGCAGGCCTTTCTAATCGACCTGGCCGGGGTATCCTGGAAGGATATTGATCTCATCCCGTCAGTAGAGGATGCCTGGATATTTTTTTTAAAATGCCTTCGTAACCATCTTAAATAAACATGCCCCATTCAAGAAATTTAGAACCAGGAACAGATATAGCCCTTGGTTCTCCCCAGACCTGACTGCCCTTAACCAACACAAAAACATCCTATGGCGTTCTGCATTAGCATCGAACAGCCCCCGTGATATGCAGCTGTTCAGGGAAGCTAGCAACCATTATACACAGGCAGTTAGAAAAGCCAAGGCAAGCTTTTTCAAGCAGAAATTTGCTTCCTGCAACACCAACTCAAAAACGTTCTGGGACACTGTAAAGTCCATGGAGAATAAGAACACCTCCTCCCAGCTGCCCACTGCACTGGAGATAGGAAACACTGTCACCACTGATGAATCCACCATAATTGAGAATTTCAAATAAGCATTTTTCTACGGCTGGCCATGCTTTCCACCTGGCTACTCCTACCCCGGTCAACAGCACTGCACCCCCCACAGCAACTCGCCCAAGCCTTCCCCATTTCTCCTTCTCCCAAATCCGTTCAGCTGATGTTCTGAAAGAGCTGCAAAATCTGGACCCCTACAAATCAGCCGGGCTAGACAATCTGGACACTTTCTTTCTAAAATGATCTGCCGAAATTGTTGCCACCCCTATTACTAGCCTGTTCAACCTCTCTTTCATGTCATCTGAGATTCCCAAAGATTGGAAAGCAGCTGCGGTCATCCCCCTCTTCAAAGGGGGGGGACACTCTTGACCCAAACTGCTACAGACCTATATCTATCCTACCATGCCTTTCTAAGGTCTTCGAAAGCCAAGTCAACAAACAGATTACCGACTATTTCGAATCTCACCATACCTTCTCTGCTATGCAATCTGGTTTCAGAGCTGGTCATGGGTGCACCTCAGCCACGCTCAAGGTCCTAAACGATATCTTAACCGCCATCGATAAGAAACATTACTGTGCAGCCGTATTCATTGATCTGGCCAAGGCTTTCGACGCTGTCAATCACCACATCCTCATCGGCATACTCGACAGTCTTGGTTTCTCAAATGATTGCCTTGCCTGGTTCACCAACTACTTCTCTGATAGAGTTCAGTGTGTCAAATCGGAGGGTCTGCTGTCCGGACCTCTGGCAGTCTCTATGGGGGTGCCAATGGGTTCAATTCTTGGACCGACTCTCTTCTCTGTATACATCAATGAGGTCGCTCTTGCTGCTGGCGAGTCTCTGATCCACCTCTACGCAGACGACACCATTCTGTATACTTCCGGCCCTTCTTTGGACACTGTGTTAACCTCTTCAGTCGACCCTCTACTTTTTTGAACATTTTGTTAAAAATCGCGCAACATTTCAGCGCCCTGCTACTCATGCCAGGAATATAGTACGTTCATATGGTTAGAATGTGTGGATAGGAAACCCTTGGACGTTTTTAAAACTGGTTAAATCACGACTGTGGCTATTACATAACGTGCGTTACATCGGAAAGCGCAGGAAAACCTGATCACAGAAAATGGAAATAAATATCCTTGCGCCACTTCCAGCAATTGTTAACAGTGAGCCGAATTAGATAAGACCGAGCATTCAACTCCCACAGCATCCCCATGTTGTCTAGAGTCTTGTGAATTTAATCATCTTTGATTCTTGGTTGAACCGAAAGAGGGGCACCGCTTACCTCCGGTCTCCGCCCAGATCATTCCGGAAGAGCTCTCTCCTGAAATTTTTTCCAAGACGACAGCTAATGATATTTACATCGCCTACGGATGATTTTTATCGCTTATTAACGTTTACTAATACCTAAAGTAGCATTACAAACGTATTTCGAAGTGTTTTGTGAAAGTTTATCGTCTACTTTTTGAATTTTAAAAAATGACGTTACGTTGTGAAATCGCTGTTTTTTTCGTTTATCACACAGTCTACATATAACGATATCTTGGCTTTATATGGCCCGATTTAATCGAAATAAAGACCCAATAGTGTTTATGGGACATCTAGGAATGCCAACAAAGAAGATGGTGAAAGGTAATGACTGTTTTCTATTTTATTGTGCGGTTTGTGTAACGCCGAAATGCTAATTATTTTGTTTACGTCCCCTGCTGTGCTTTTCTGTTGTAGTGTATTGGTGCATGCTATCAGATAATAGCTTCTCATGCTGTCGCCGAAAAGCATTTTAAAAATCGGACTTGTTGCCTGGATTCACAACGAGTGTAGCTTTAATTTGATACCCTGCATGTGTATTTTAATGAACTTTTGAGTTTTAACTAATACTATTAGCATTTAGCGTAGCGCATTTGCATTTCCAGAGCTCTAGTTGGGACGCAAGCGTCCCAAGTAGAGGCAACAGGTTAACAACCCTCCAGGCAAGCTTCAATGCCATACAACTCTCCTTCCGTGGCCTCCAATTGCTCTTAAATACAAGTAAAACTAAATGCATGCTCTTCAACCGATCGCTACCTACACCTACCCGCCTGTCCAACATCACTACTCTGGACGGCTCTGACTTAGAATACGTGGACAACTACAAATACTTAGGTGTCTGGTTAGACTGTAAACACTCCTTCCAGACCCATATCAAACATCTCCAATCCAAAGTTAAATCTAGAATTGGCTTCCTATTTCGCAACAAAGCATCCTTCACTCATGCTGCCAAACATACCCTTGTAAAACTGACCATCCTACCAATCCTCGACTTTGGCAATGTCATTTACAAAATAGCCTCCAATACCCTACTCAACAAATTGGATGCAGTCTATCACAGTGCAATACGTTTTGTCACCAAAGCCCCATATACTACCTACCATTGCGACCTGTACGCTCTCGTTGGCTGGCCCTCGCTTCATATTCGTCGCCAAACCCACTGGCTCCATGTCATCTACAAGACCCTGCTAGGTAAAGTCCCCCCTTATCTCAGCTCGCTGGTCACCATAGCAGTACCCACCTGTAGCACACGCTCCAGCAGGTATATCTCTCTAGTCACCCCCAAAACCAATTCTTTCTTTGGCCGCCTCTCCTTCCAGTTCTCTGCTGCCAATGACTGGAACGAACTACAAAAATCTCTGAAACTGGAAACACTTATCTCCCTCACTAGCTTTAAGCACCAACTGTCAGAGCAGCTCACAGATTACTGCAGCTGTACATAGCCCACCTATAATTTAGCCCAAACAACTACCTCTTTCCCTACTGTATTTAATTTATTTATTTATTTTGCTCCTTTGCACCCCATTCTACTTTGCACATTCTTCCATTGCAAATCTACCATTCCAGTGTTTTACTTGCTATATTGTATTTACTTCGCCACCATGGCCTTTTTTTGCCTTTATCTCCCTTATCTCACCTCATTTGCTCACATCGTATATAGACTTGTTTATACTGTATTATTGACTGTATGTTTGTTTTACTCCATGTGTAACTCTGTGTCGTTGTATGTGTCGAACTGCTTTGCTTTATCTTGGCCAGGTCGCAATTGTAAATGAGAACTTGTTCTCAACTTGCCTACCTGGTTAAATAAAGGTGAAAAAAATAAAAAATCCCCACAAGGTCAAATGCTATTTCTAGGAAGTTTAGGGTCAAGGTAGAATTAGTTAGTTAGTGTTAAGATTAGGTTTTTGGGTTAAGGTTAGAGGTTAGGGATATAGGATTTGAATGTTTATAAATTGTTTGTCCCCACAATGTTAGTTAAACAATACTGTGTGTGTACTTTCAGTAGAACAGTACCACAGCAGAACTTCCACATACTTTTCCACATACGCCATCCCCATGTAGCTGTAAACAACAAAGGCCAGGAGTCAGGAGGGGAGTAGGTAGATCTGATGGCAACATGGATAAACCCCTGACCTATTCTCAATGGGTTTAGTGTGGGAACATCAATCCAGATCTCTGCTGCTGCTTCCTCTCTACCTTGTTTGCATGCTGCCGCGCCAACAGGAGATGAAAGGGGTGAGTGTTTGCATGAAGGCGAGACGGCGGGGGGATAGAGGGATGGCGTGGTGGAGAGATAAATGAAAGGAGATTATGTAAAGGATACACATTGTATACACTACTCTGTCCAATGAAACACTTACTGTCAGGTTCCTTCTCGACAACGCAACAAGAAATAATAAAAGATAAGAATACGACCATAAAGTAAATGGCTCAGTAGAATAGATGGCAAATATTTAAATTGTGCAGCATTAGCAATAGTAAATACAAGTCTGGTAACAGCAGAGATGCAGCAATGAATAGTATAGCATGGCTGTGATGTTAGTAGAGCCCTTCTCAGAAGGGATGAATAGCATAGCATGGCTGTGATGTTGGTAGGGCCCTTCTCAGAAGGGATGAATAGCATAGCATGGCTGTGATGTTGGTAGAGCCCTTCTCAGAAGGGATGAATAGCATAGCATGGCTGTGATGTTGGTAGCCCTTCTCATGGCTGTGATGTTGGTAGGGCCCTTCTCAGAAGGGAGGAATAGCATAGCATGGCTGTGATGTTGGTAGAGCCCTTCTCAGAAGGGATGAATAGCATAGCATGGCTGTGATGTTGGTAGAGCCCTTCTCAGAAGGGATGAATAGCATAGCATGGCTGTGATGTTGGTAGAGCCCTTCTCAGAAGGGATGAATAGCATAGCATGGCTGTGATGTTGGTAGAGCCCTTCTCAGAAGGGATGAATAGCATAGCATGGCTATGATGTTGGTAGAGCCCTTCTCAGAAGGGATGAATAGCATAGCATGTCTGTGATGTTGGTAGAGCCCTTCTCCGAAGGAATGAATAGCATAGCATGGCTGTGATGTTGGTAGAGCCCTTCTCAGAAGGGATGAATAGCATAGCATGTCTGTGATGTTGGTAGAGCCCTTTCAGAAGGGATGAATAGCTGTGATAGAAGGGATGAATAGCATGGCTGTGATGTTGGTTCTCAGAAGGGATGAATAGCATAGCATGGCTGTGATGTTGGTAGAGCCCTTCTCAGAAGGGATGAATAGCCTGTCTCAGAAGGGGGATGAATAGCATAGCATGTCTGATGTTGGTAGAGCCCTTCTCAGAAGGGATGAATAGCATAGCATGGCTGTGATGTTGGTAGAGCCCTTCTCAGAAGGGATGAATAGCATAGCATGGCTATGATGTTAGTAGAGCCCTTCTCAGAAGGGATGAATAGCATAGCATGTCTGTGATGTTGGTAGAGCCCTTCTCAGAAGGGATGAATAGCATAGCATGGCTGTGATGTTGGTAGAGCCCTTCTCAGAAGGGATGAATAGCATAGCATGGCTGTGATGTTGGTAGAGCCCTTCTCAGAAGGGATGAATAGCATAGCATGGCTGTGATGTTGGTAGAGCCCTTCTCAGAAGGGATGAATAGCATAGCATGGCTGTGATGTTGGTAGAGCCCTTCTCAGAAGGGATGAATAGCCCTTCTCATAGCATGGCTGTGATGTTGGTAGAGCCCTTCTCAGAAGGGATGAATAGCATAGCATGGCTGTGATGTTGGTAGAGCCCTTCTCAGAAGGGATGAATAGCATGTGATGTTGGTAGAGCATGTCTGTGATGTTGGTAGAGCCCTTCTCAGAAGGGATGAATAGCATAGCATGTCTGTGATGTTGGTAGAGCCCTTCTCAGAAGGGATGAATAGCATAGCATGTCTGTGATGTTGGTAGAGCCCTTCTCAGAAGGGATGAATAGCATAGCATGTCTGTGATGTTGGTAGAGCCCTTCTCAGAAGGGATGAATAGCATAGCATGGCTGTGATGTTGGTAGAGCCCTTCTCAGAAGGGATGAATTCTCAGAAGGGATGAATAGCATAGCATGTCTGTGATGTTGGTAGAGCCCTTCTCATGTCTGATGTTGGTAGAGCCCTTCTCAGAAGGGATGAATAGCATAGCATGTCTGATGTTGGTAGAGCCCTTCTCAGAAGGGATGAATAGCATAGCATGGCTGATGATGTTGGTCAGAGGGATGAATCCTTCATGTCTGATGAAGGGGGATGAATAGCATAGCATGGCTGTGATGTTTGGTAGAGCCCTTCTCAGAAGGGATGAATAGCATAGCATGGCTGTGATGTTGGTAGGGCCCTTCTCAGAAAGGATGAAAAGCGCTAGGCCTCGCCACGCTCTCATCATGTCATTAACCAGATCAGAGGAGATAATAGGCTCCATTGGTTTGGACTCAACAGGCACACTACTACTGCTGTTGCGCCTGTTTTTTAAACTGCCGTAGTTTTAAGATATGAATCTTCCCTCTCCAGTCAGTCTCCCCACTAGACACCATGCTGTTCTATAGATGGAGAGCAGTGGAGGCTACTGAGGGGAGAAAGGCTCATAATAATTGCTGGAATGGAGTAAATGGAATGGTATCAAAAACATGGTTTTCATGGGCTTGATACCATTGCAATCACTCCATTCCAGACATTATTAAGAGCCGTTCTCCCCTCAGCAACATCCACTGACGGTGAGTATGCTTAGTTTAGGTCATTGGAGGTAGACCGATTAAAATCGGAACGGCCGATTAATTAGGGCCAATTTCAAGTTTTCATATCAATCGGAAATCAGGTTTTTTGGACACCGATTTGGCCAATTTGTTTTTACATCTTTATTTAACCAGGCAAGTCAGTTAAGAACACATTCTTATTTTCAATGACGGCCTAGGAACGGTGGGTTAACTGCCTTGTTCAGGGGCAGAACGACATATTTTTTACCTTGTTAGCTCGGGGATTCAAACCTGAAACCTTACAGTTAACTAGTCCAACACTCTAACCACCTGATTACATTGCACTCCACGAGGAGCCTGCCTGTTACGCGAATGCAGTAAGCCAAGGTAAATTGCTAGCTAGCATTAAACTTAACTTACAAAAAACAATCAATCATAATCACTAGTTAAACTAGTAATATTATCAACCATGTGTAGTTATCTAGCGTGTCCTGCGTTGCATATAATCAATGTTGATTTTGCGTATTCGCGAAAAAGGACTGTCCTTGCTCCAATGTGTACCTAACCATAAACATCAATGCCTTTCTTAAAAGCAATACACAGAAGTATATATTTTTTAAACCTGCATATTTAGCTAAAAGAAATACAGGTTAGCAGGCAATATTAACCATGTGAAATTGTGTCACTTCTCTTGCGTTCATTGCACGCAGAGTCAGTGTATATATAACAGTTTGGGCCGCCTAATTTGCCAGAATTTTACGTAATTATGACATAACATTGAAGGTTGTGCAATGTAACAGGAATATTTAGACTTATGGATGCCACCCGTTAGATAAAATACGGAACGGTTCCGTATTTCATTGAAAGAATAAACGTCTTGTTTTCGAGATTATAGTTTCCGGATTCGACAATAATAACGACCTAAGGCTCGTATTTGTGTGTGTTATTATGTTATAATTAAGTCTATGATTTGATATTTGATAGAGCAGTCTGACTGAGCGATGGTGGGCACAGGCAGGCTCGTAAGCATTCATTCAAACAGCACTTTCGTGCGTTTTGCCAGCAGCTCTTCGTTGTGCTTCAAGCATTGCGCTTTTTATGACTTCAAGCCTATCAACTCCCGAGATTAGGCTGGTGTAACCGATGTGAAATGGCTAGCTAGTTAGCGGGGTGCGCGCTAATAGCGTTTCAAACGTCACTCGCTCTGAGACTTGGAGTGGTTGTGGGTTGACGGGTAACGCTGCTTCGAGGGTGGCTGTTGTCGATGTGTTCCTGGTTCGAGCCCAGGTAGGAGCGAGCGAGGAGAGGGACAGAAGCTATACTGTTACACTGGCAATACTAAAGTGCCTGTATTGTTGTAATTGTCATTATTACAAATAAACAAATAAAAATCGTCCGATTAATCGGCATCAGCTTTTTTTTTGGTCCTCCAATAATCGGCATCGAAAAATTAGAATCGGTCGACCACTAATTGGAGGTAATTTAAGGTTGTTGGAGGTCCTGCAATTTGTGATGTATCCTGAGACAAAAACAAGCTACGGTGTCTCAGCTTAGTCAAAGAGAAGCACATTCAAGAAAAAAGTAAACAGGTATAAGTAAACGTGACTGTAGTTACGTGAGAAGGAAAAAATTAAATAAAATCTACCTTTAAGGAACATGCCATGTCAAATACGAGACAAAGACACTAAGAAGCTTGACAGCTTCTTCATACTTCTCAATAAGTGGTAATCAACAGTAGACAATAAGAGGTACTTAACCGAAAGATCGCTGGTTCGAATCCCTGAGTCGTCAAGGTGGAAAAATCTGCCGTTCTGCCCTTAAGCAAAGCAGTTAACCCCCAACAACAACTGCTCCCAGGGCACCGATGACGTGGCTGCCCCCTCCACCTCTCTGATTGATAGGGGTTGGGTTAAATGCGGAAGACACATTTTGGTTGAATGCATTCAGTTGTGAAACTTACTAGGTATCCCCCTTTCCCTTTACTTAGTAGATATTTTCAGTTCAATCAACAATAGATAATATAGTTACTTAGTGGAGACTTTCAGTTCAAAAAGTTACATAACAGTTGAGTTAAGGTTCAGAGGTATGGGCGACAGTCAGTCATCCCCAGCAGATTAGGTTAAGACTATGTTAACAACTCCAGCAAGTGGCCCTCTCTATACGGCTCCCTTGTTCTCACTGACCCCTCACTGGGGTCGCAAGAGGGGGCAGGGAGGGTAGACAGGGAGGTAAGGGGGGGGGGTGTAATCCCAAACACGGGACAATGCTGAGCCTGAGCTGGGCTGAGTCCATGGCCAGTGTGAAAAACTGGGAGAAAGGGAGACAGCTTGGTTGGTGGGCCGGTGAGTCATCACAGCCACCGCTGTTGGCATGGTGGCTGTCCCAGACACCTGTTTCTTCCCTGTTCCAGTTACACGGTGGCCTGGGTTTATGCTACCTCATGCTGCCCTGCATGGTTGGTCACTTTGTTCCCTGGCCTAGTCAGAGAGAGAAGTTTTTCAAAACAAACTTAACCGAGCATGCCCTCTGTGCTTGTTGAAAAAGCAGCACATTCTGCAACGTTAACAACAGCCTGTCAAGATAATCGGAAGGACCTCAAGCTCAAGGATCACTAGTTAGCGGCACTCTCAGCTGCTTGTGCCTTCTGATTGACAACCATCCATGACGTAGAGAGAACACCAACTGTTCACTGACACACACATAGCTTATGAAGTGTTGCACCATGTGTTAGAAATAGCCAATGGGAGTTGATGAGTACACGATTATATTCATATCGCAGTGCCCTGGGTAAACTGTGTTACATGATACTCTGTCCTATCCAACTCCTATTGAATTAAGTCTTATCTTCAACCATGTAATCCATAGGGTATAACTTTGTTTAGTGTGTGTGTATGTGTACTGCGATCTCATGCCATTCACAGATGAACTAACCTGCGATGATAAGTCACTAATCTCACCACTACCAGGGCTCTACAGTGAGAGCATTTTACTCGCATATGCGCCTAAATGTTTTGCTGTGCGACCCGGAATTGTTTATTTAGGAGCACCAGTGAGCAGATAAAAATGTAAGGTTCTGGCTTTAATATCACAAATAATCTTAATTCTTTTTTTTTTTTCTTAATCTTAATCTTAAATGTGTGCACCTACATTTTTCAACTTAGGCACACGCGTGCGCCTTGTAAAACAAGTTACCGTAGAGTCCAGACTACACTCTGCTCTTACATGAATAGCTTGGGTTAGCCCTACAGGTCTCACTGTAGACTGAAGTGGTCAAACCAGACATTCCACTATGTGAAACTAAACCAGCCGGCCTGTGTAATGCTCCATTGACATGCATGTCAGAGATTTAAAAGGGACAACCCTTCACATTGCCTCCTCACTTGACCTGATCACACACACATGTGGTTACTTAGCAGAAAAACTCCTTACTTTTCCAGTGCCTTCACGTGTTACAAAGCCAATATCTTGCTATATAAAGTCTCAGTCCCCTGCTATGTTGACATAGTGCTATTAATTATTTGTTTACGTTAGGTATAGGCCCTATATCACAGCCCTCAATGCAAGGTGCCTCAGTTGGAGCAATGAGGCTTGTGCGATATGACCTCACTAGTCTGTGTGGTTAATGATCACGAGGCAGAGCATCTTAAAGCTGTGTACTACTAGGTCAGTAAGAGGGTAAACTAGAATTCTGGAAAGGCCATATGAAGGCGAGGTGTGTGTCAAGTGCAGGGGAGGCTGGTGTGAGGAGCTATAGGAGGATGGGCTCATTGTAATGGCTGGAATGGAATAATTGGAACAGAGTCAAACGTGGTTTCCACATGTTTGATCTGTTTGATAGCATTCCATTTATTCCATTCCAGCAATTACAATGAGCCCGTCCTCCCACAGTTCCTCCCACCAGCTTCCACTGGTCAAGGAACAGACTGCCATTCTCATTGGCCTGGAAATCCACATGGAAAATGCACGCAAATGTAAACACAAGTACACAAATAGACACTCCTGTACATACTGTAAAATCCCAATTACAACAAGTCCACAATTCAGATTAGCATAGTTATTCAGCACATACTGTACTTTCATGACATCAACCCTCATATTTACACTAATCAGGACAACTGAGCCTGGTATCAACTCTTCCTACTATTATACAGAAACGACACCTGAGCAGAAAATCAGATCAATTTAGTCAGCGTGCTAGAATTAAACATTGTCTGTAACATCCAATGAGAGTTCCCAGGAGTAAATTAAAGGACTTCAAAAAGCTTTGCCCTCTGTGTGCATTTTCTAGAGCCAACTGCCAACCCAACTTCCACAGTGAGTGTGCTGACAGTTTGAAATCACCAAAGCAGAATTCAACTTTTCTCGAAAAAGTTCACTGCAAATACACTGCATATAGCAAACAGTTTTGACTGAGTTTGATTATACAGAGTAGGGTTTTTGCGTCAAATTTGTATTAACACTGATTTTCCTATAACAACTTTGATGTAAAACAATCCCTGTATAGTCCACACCATTGAGGTATAAAGAACGGTCCACACCCAACCAGACTGTAAATAAAATATGGCCAACCATGAAACATTGATGGGTGACTGTTTGAATGTGATCCCATGAGGTAGTAACCCAATACCCTGACCTCTTCATCACAGAAAGATGATAAGGGTACCAGTCCGGTCCAAAACTCCTTTCAAAAATACCCTTCATACTACCATGTTTTGTTTACCAAGTTTGCTGAAGTTGGAAGAGTGTGTGTGTGTCACATATCTGTTAACCTCTGCAGAACGAATAGCAGAAAGGCTACAAATAATTATGAATTATGTTACAGTAGATGCCAAATGTACTTTATGTTCGTGGGTCTGATTAAACACATTCGTCTGGGCCCCACAGCATTAACACCTGCCTCCGAGCACTTCCTGGCACCACCCAACACACACCAGAGCTCCAGAAGTTCAGACTCAGCAGCAGAAGTGGTGGAAATCCTAATTTAAGAAACGCCGAACTGTGGGATGAATGGTGACAACACGGTAGACGGCCAAGAGATCCTCATGTCCTGTATGTCCCTCCCAACGAGGAGAAGACAACCTGTCTGTCTCTGGTCAGACTGACGTCCAAATGGACACTTCCTTTGGAGAAGGACAGACAGTTTGGAGACATGGACATGTTTTCCCTACCTATGTACCTAGCTACCTACCTACGTATCTACCTACCTACCTACCTACCTACCTACGTACGTACCTACCTACCTACGTACGTACCTACCTACCTACATACCTACATACCTATCTACGTACCTACCTAACTACGCACCTACCTATCTACCTACGTACCTACCTAACTACGCACCTACCTATCTACCTACGTACCTACCTTCCTATCTACCTTCCTACCTACCTACCTTCCTACCTACCTACCTATCTACCTTCCTACCTACCTACCTATCTACCTTCCTACCTTCCTACCTATCTACCTTCCTACCTATCTACCTTCCTACCTATCTACCTTCCTACCTATCTACCTATCTACCTTCCTACCTACGTACCTAACTATCTACCTTCCTACCTACGTACCTAACTATCTACCTTCCTACCTACGTACCTAACTATCTACCTTCCTACCTACGTACCTAACTATCTACCTTCCTACCTACGTACCTAACTATCTACCTTCCTACCTACGTACCTAACTATCTACCTTCCTACCTACGTACCTAACTATCTACCTTCCTACCTACGTACCTAACTATCTACCTTCCTACCTACGTACCTAACTATCTACCTTCCTACGTACCTACCTAACTATCTACCTTCCTAAGGTGAATGCACCAATTTGTAAGTCGCTCTGGATAAGAGCGTCTGCTAAATGACTTAAATGTAAATATCAGCAATAAACTTTTGCAAAATGTCACGTGAGGCACAATAAAGGTGAATGAAAGGTGACAGATTGTGTCCAGGCATTTGCAAGAATCAAGCTGTATAGACAGATATTTCTCAGAACAAGTTTAAAAGTGCGCCCAGGACAGATGACAAGTCTCTCTGATATACATGTTTATAAAAAGACAACCCCATGATAACAACCGACATGTAAACGTGTCACATTATGCCTTGACAGAGTCAGACAGTCCCGGTCACTTGACAAGCAGCAAAATACATTAACAATGTCTTGCCAAGTTATTTACTTCGTAAAAATCCATAATTTACAAACAATACATTAGTTGTAGTCTATTTATATGTAGTAAGACCAACTGAAATATCATACCGTAGGCTGAGTCTCAGAAGTGCAAGTAACTTAGCCGACTTCGTGTAACAACACCGCACAGCTTCAAGATGCGGAGCAAAATCAACCTTTTACCCTACTTTCCTATGAGCGTCTTTCCAACACAAATGTACATAACCCTCTCGAAAATCACTAATTCTCCAGCAGAACGTTTTTCAATTTCCCTGGTTTAATGTCGCATTCTATTAGAAAAGTAAAGATATAAGCTACTTAGCTAACAAGGTCGCCAACCAGTCAGTCTGCTTACTGTAGGTAGTATACATAGGTGAGCGTCGCGAGCACACTAAGCTTTAGGCTCCTCCCTCTTTGTGCCCACAGCAGTTTGTGATGATGATCGGCATTCCGGCTCCTTTCAGTGAGCCGGCTCGTTCGGCTCAGCTCACTGAAAAGAGCAGGCTCTTTTGGCTGCCAAACGGCTCTTTAAAAAAAAATATGTTTTCTATTTTTTCAAGTCAAACAGTTTGCGATAGTTTGACTATGATTGGTGTTCAAACAATTCGAATTAAATGATTAAAGGAAATCATACTCTACCTTAACCACAATGTATTTAAAAATGCATTGGTTTGTTATGAAAAAGAATGCTATTAAACATTTTAACATAAAGTATAACTTTTTAATGTATATAAATAAAGTCATATCAAATCAAATGTATTTATATAGCCCTTCGTACATCAGCTGATATCTCAAAGTGCTGTACAGAAACCCAGCCTAAAACCCCAAACAGCAAGCAATGCAAAGTGCATATAAATCTAACCATTCAAAACGAATACAATCTGAACAACATAATAATAGAATATTGCACCAAATCAAAGAAAAATAAATAACAATGTGCAAAACTGCAGCATCTCACTTAAAACATTAAACTGGTCCCTCTTTTCTCTCTCTTCTTTATTGTCATGTTATAACCAACAGCAATGCTGACCATATTTTGCTTTTATGAGAGATTTGCATTCGGAAATGCAAGATGCCTCACTTACGAGTAGCTGATGTGGTTTCTTCTATCAGTAATGATTTGTCTCATTTTCGAGAAGACCCTCTCAGAGGGAACGGACGTGACCACTATGCAGAGTCTCCCTGTCATGACTTTAGGAAGCCTTGTTCTACCACCAGCTCAGAGGAGGGGCTCTTCCAAATAGGATCAGACCTCAATTATGGAATCTGCTGAGAGATTCCTTCGTGCTGCATCCCCAGTTGCTCTCTCATCAAACAGCATCCAAACAGCAGACTTTTATGGCACTACTGCTGGTGCATCTGCTCCATCTGATCCCTCTTCTTCCTGGTGCCTGAGCCAGCTGACTGCTGGGGCTGTCCCTCCCTGCTGCTGAGGTTATTCTTTGAAGAGCCTCATAAATCGCTCTGGCATCACTGAAGGCTAACTTCTTAAACCTGGGGTCAAGTGCAAAGGTTTCTAATAGCACGTGATTATATTCCATTCTGTGGAACTTTCTGTCCATTAATGAACATAGGGTGTCCATCAACTCTGTCACATGTCCTGTGCTTACATTTGCTTCTCTCTGGCGACTGGCTGTGATTCACTGCAGACCCTTACACGGGAGTATCATTTTTGAGGCTGTCACATAGCTGAAAAGAGAGAACAGTAACTTATTAGTTTAGGTTCATGTTTTGTGTACTGATACTACATTCTCATCTACTGCTCATATACATATATAATACTGGATTAAATAATAACTGCTTACTGTACCTCTCCACTGATCTCCACAGTGACCTGCTCAAAGGGTTCCAGGACTCTGCACACCTCCTCCACCACCTCCCATTCCTCTTAGGTCAGAGCATCAACAGGTGCATTGACAATGGCCAGGGTAGAGATGAACAAATCAAATGTATTTATAAAGCCCTTCTTACATCAGCTGATATATCAAAGTGCTGTACAGAAACCCAGCCTAAAACCCCAAACAGCAAGCAATGCAGGTGTAGAAGCACGGTGGCTAGAAAAAACTCCCTAGAAAGGCCAAAACCTAGGAAGAAACCTGGAGAGGAACAAGGCTATGAAGGGTGGCCAGTCCTCTTCTGGCTGTGCCGAGTTGAGATTATAACAGAACATGGCCAAGATGTTCAAATGTTCATAGATGACCAGCAGGGTCAAATAATAATAATCACAGTAGTTGTCGAGGGTGCAACAAGTCAGCACCTCAGGAGTAAATGTCAGTTGGCTTTTCATAGCCGATCATTTAGAGTATATCTACCACTCCTGCTGTCTCTAGAGAGTTGAAAACAGCAGGTCTGGGACAGGTAGCACGTCCTGTGAACAGGTCAGGGATCCATAGGCAGAACAGTTGAAACTGGAGCAGCAGCACGGCCAGGTGGACTGGGGACAGCAAGGAGTTATCGTGCCAGTTAGTCCTGAAGCATGGTCCTAGGGCTCAGGTCCTCTGAGAGAGAGAAAGAAAGAAATAGAGAATTAGAGAGAGCATACTTAAATTCACACAGGATACCGGATAAGACTACAGAAATACTCCAGATATAAAAGACTGACCCTAGCCACCCAACACATAAACTACTGCAACATAAATACTGGAAGCTGAGATGGCATCCTTTGACTCAAGAAACCGCTTCAACATATATCATGTTGAATTCCACCTTGTAGTGCAGTCTTGTTTAGGCCTCAGCTCAGGCATCCCAATCTGGCATTGTGTAGACTTTCATTTTTCAGAGCCCACTGTGCTCCTGTGGAAGTATTCCACAGCTGCTTTCACTTTGTCCACAGTGGGCTTCATCACCTTCATAGCATCTCTTACAATCAGGTTGATTGTGTGGGCAAGACATGGGTGATGGGTCCATTTAAAAATGTTCATGGCTTTGGTTAAGTTAGCTGCATTGTCGCTAACACAAAGAAACACTTTTCCATCTACTTGCAATTCTCTGGCCACTCTCAACAGTTCCTCTGCCAAGTTCTCTGAGGTGTGTCTGTCGCTGAACACAAAGCAGTCCAGAAGACAGCTAATCATCAAAAAATCTTCAATGAAGTCACATGTAACCGACATTTAAGGAGTGGTTACCCTTGATGTCCAGCAGTCAGTGGTAAGGGAAACTGCAGTAGCTTTTTGGACTCTTTCCCATACTGAAGCCTGTGTAATCTCGTACCGTTGTGGAATAAGTGATTTTGAAAGGGTTTTCCTGCTTGGAATTATGTACATTGGATTTAGACTATTGCTATAATTTCTAAAACCTCTGTCCTCCACGATCGAAAATGGCTGGAAATCAGTGGCAATCATTTTAGCCAATGCAATATCAATTTGTCCTTGTTTTGCTACAGACATAGACTTTGGCATAAACTGGTCCATAGAAGAGTGTGTTGCTATGAGTCGCGAAGTAGGCCTACTTGACAGAGTGGATACATCTCCACGTGTGGAGGTGCTGGCTCCACCACTATCACTAGCAGGCCCGCTAGTTTCTCGAAGCTCCACTACAGCTAGCTTCACAGTTGGGTGCACAGTTCGCATATGCCGGTGTAGGTTGTGCATAGAACCGGCTTATATGAGATTTTGTTTTGGCAAATTCTACACTGTGCTCTAACGTTGTCTACATTATTCAAATGCATCCAAATGTGCTTCCGACTAATTTTCCAGCTGTTGTTTTCACAGCTGTCCTTCCTCTCTCTCCTCCGCTGCTAAGTGTGTGACTGTGAGTGAGTTGGCTCGGCCCTCCCTCACGCATCTTTGGTTCATTGGTTGACACTGCATGTCTGATTGACAGGAACAACAGGTGAGGCTGTTAGTCTGAGCAGACAGTCAGAGCGAATATGTGTGCGCTTGAGCATTTAGGCCTATATTATTTTATCATTTTTTTTGTTATTTGAATGAGTTAATTCTATTAATTTAAATATTTTGATTATTCATATCTTAATTAAAAAATAAATCATTATAAATAGATTTGGCTCTTCTGATATGCGAGCCGGCTCCCAACATTCACCTACAAGAGCTACAAGAGCTCTTAGAGCCGACTCGTTTCACGAACGACTCATCACTAGTTTGTGAATGTGAGAGCAGTGTGAGAAGTCAATGCACTGTAAATGATTGCCCTTCACACAATTGTTTTCTATACAAAACAAGGATTTTAGCCCTGTATTTCAACACCTCTTTTTATCCTGCCCAGCCCAGATGATCAAAGGACTAGGCTGTTCCATCCTAAACAATAATAATTGAATGGCAATGTAAAACCATACAAACATAGACAACTGTGTCCACCCAAATCCCGTTAGGAGATCAACAACCATGACTGAACAGGACTGTTAACAGTGTCACCTGTTCTAAGGAGCTCTGTGCCAGCTGCCATTCTCGTTACAGGGCCCGAGTTGGAGCAGCTATTCGCCGTGTTATTAGTCTCTGTTGTAAAAACGAGGTAAACCTGGGTTCTTGGTCATGGCAGACTAAGTAGACTTCTCATAGCGGATGAGGAATTGACATTGTAGAATATGTTTATTTGCACATTGTGTATTGTGAAAAGTATATGCACACATGTATCATTTCTACTACATAAAAATACTGTCTATCCTGAACTTTATGGTTACCTGATACCTTTGTAAACAAGCAACTCATTGTGTATTTATTATTCCGTTTATTATTTCTCCATTTTCTTTCTCTCTGCATTGTTGGGAAGGGCTGTAGTAGGCATTTTCCTGTTAGTCTACACCTGTTGTTTAAGAAGCATGTGACAACATTTGATTTGGACTGTGCCAGGTGCTGGCTAGTAGAAATAAACAAGGTAGATAGGGACATCTAGTGCTTATAATTTGAAGTACATCTCCTGAGAAATTGCTCAGTTTACTATGAATCTTTCAGACAGTCACCGTGGTATTTCTCTGTCTCTATGCTGTAGAGAACATATGTGTTTGGACTGTGTGCCAATATTCAAATATCAAACTTGGGGATTAATTCATAGATGAGAAACACCCAAAATAGGATTCAAAATACTACCTCAGCCATTTGATTTCCTAGATACAATGGTAGGCTATACTGTAATAGAGATATAATTAAATGTATGTGCTTTTTTTGTCTATGCTTCACAATAGATATACAAGTCTTTATGTTTTTACTCATGACTCAAACCAAACTATCATCGTCAAACAAACGGTCACAGGGGCTGGTGGTGGTGAGTCAGACCATTCTGCTGTAAATGAGTGGTCTTTACTGGCTAACTGTTCTTTGTCTAACAAGATAATACCTGTGGAACTACCATGACCCAAGGAGACCAAGTGGGAGACTGTCTTGTCTTCACCGGAGTCGGGTGCGAGTCACACACTGGTGGTGCAACAGGTTGGGAGGGAAGAGTTCATACAGTATGGAATTCAGATTACCTTGAAGAGAAAAATATACATTTGTATATTTAATCATTACTTTTAGCTTAAATAACTACATTTGTTTTTACACAACTCAACCCAGTTAGTAGGCTAATATGTAAAGTAGTATGCTGCCTTTTCATTTGTATGTGCTTCAACAGCTCCTGCCTGTCTCTGCAAGCCGTAACATGTATTGAATGACAGGTGAACTAGCATCATCACTATGGGCGGCCGTCTGGGTATCTATGGGCGAATAGCTGTGCTTTGGATGTTGTTTAATTTTTTTTTAATGGATAACATTTTCCCCAATACGCACAAGAGAACACTGTGACCACTCACTCCGTTAGGCTACAATTCTTTGTGTTCGGGTCGCAGTGGTTTTACTCAGACAATGTGGTGAGGAGAGAAACTTTTGTTGCGGTCTGTCAACTCCACGGTTCTCAATTCCGGGGCACACATCTCCATTTGTGATACCACTTTTGCCAGACAATTCAGTGCCTGTTGTTGACATTCGGGTCGGGCTACCGTCGGTGCGGACAAGGTAGGGAGCTATAGCCTAACTACCCCTCATATTCTACAAAATTACATTAACACAAACACAGTTGTAAAACGTTATACTCTGTGGCCGGGGTAGGCCTAATTCGGGTTTGCTCAACTCATAAAGACCCAACTTTACGCACCAGCCGAGACTGTTTACAAGGCAAATTAATTTCCCACCTCAGTCAATAGTTATTTTAATGACACGGTTCTAATTTGCCGGAAATTACCAGGCGCCGCAGTGTTCTTATCTCGTATGGCTGAAGCCAGAAGAGAAGAGGAGGCGGAGGAGTTGAGGGATATACGGAACCGAAATCAAGCAACAGGTATGTCCACTTGTCAACAATCTATCGTGAAGGTCAACCTCATGTAATTTTGATACAGCGTCTCCTGAAGTAGGCTACATGTGTTTGACACGTTAGGGCAATATAATTTCAAAACGTGGACTTTTACCTTTTAACCCATGAACATGACAACTTGGAACGGTGTTCCATCATGAAACATGGTAAAGTGTGTAGGAAATTATACAATTTAGCTGAAAATGTAATTAATATAACTTATTGTTGTTGTGAAGCAAATGTTATGCAATTCTACAAATTGTTCAATTCCATTGAGCTGAGATCTTTTTTGTTGCAGTTTTGAAGCTAAATTCCAGAAATTCTATGCATTTTGCCATGGCTAATGCTGTGTTCCTCTGCTCAAACATTATAACAAAATCAATGGGCATGTGCCCTGAATGCCCAGTTTTAAATATTATATTCTCCCTGACTATCTAGCTTTTATTTGATTGTTAGTTCTAAAATATATTTTCTGCCTGCTTTCTATCTGGTTTCGATCTTTTAAGTTGACACTGAGAAAAACAGTTTATCTGAAAATTACTACTTCAGATGGTAGAGTCCAATCAACAAGAATAGCTAGCATGCTAACTGTTCTTGTTGACTTCCAGTCATTGCACTAACACTAGTTAGCGTTGGCTCGTAAAACTACCTTTAACTTCCTTCATATTTGGTGCAGAGACATACAATGGTATCAACGATTGTATTCTGTTGCAGCTAGCGATTTTCCTAAAATAATAATTGTTCACATAAAAAAAATTCAAAAAGTATCTATATATTTAAAAAATAATAATAATAGTACGCAAACCCAAGTTTGAAAACCCTTGCTCTCTCACTTCTCTCATGCCTTCTAGCAACAAATCAGTTTCTAGTGCTATATAGAAACAAACCCTAGTTCTGTTCTGCACCATTACAGTATCTAGCTGCTATGGTTGACACAATGCTCTCACTGCATCATTCAGTGAAAGGATACTTTTATACAGCAGCTGGTAGCAACTACCTGTGTGTATCAGATACAGCGGTCAGTAAACAGTGCTACAACCACACGGAAATGGTCTGGAAAACCCTGAAACTCTGTCAGCCAGACAGGAAGGATGACACAACAAATTGTACATGTCCCGACACTTAAAATATTACTCATCTCATGCCAGACAAGCTGTGTCATTTGGTGCTAACTGTGTTGCTGGAAATGCATCTGGAAAACCACTGGCACTTGGCAGACAAGTTGATCCTGTTCATTTTGGTTCTGTATATTTTTGCTTTTGTCATTTTATTTCCTGGTGAAATCACTTCTAAAATGTATTCATATTCATATCTCTTATGCCACACAATCTTCATGTAGATAAAGGGTTGTAAATGAATACATGTCTATAGGCTTTATCCTGGACTTCCTGATGGGCCGCCCCCAGGTTGTAAGAGTTGGCAACAACACGTCTGCCAAGGCTGATCCTTAACACTGGGGCCCCTCAGTGGTGTGTACTTAGTCCCCTCCTGTATTCCCTGTTCACCCACGGCTGCGTGGCCAAACACGACTCCAACACCATCATTAAGTTTGCTTATCGACACAACATTGGTAGGCCTGATCACCGACAATGATGAGGCGGCCTATAGGGAGGAGGTCAAAGAACTGGCAGTGTGGTGCCAGGACAACAACCTCTCCGTCAATGGGCGCAAGAGAAAGGAGCTGATCGTGGACTACAGGAAAAGGCGGGCCGTATAGGCCCCCATTAACATCGATGGGGCTGTAGTAGAGCGGGTCGAGAGGTTCAAGTTTCTTGGTGTCCACATCACCCACGACCTATCATGGTCCAAACACACCAAGACAGTCGTGAAGAGGGCACGACAAAAGCTTTTCTCCCTCAAGAGACTGAAAAGATTTGGCATGGGTCCACAGATCCTCAAGGTTCTACTGCTGCACCATCAGGAGCATCCTGACCGGTTGCATCACCGCCTGGTATGGTAACTGCTCGGCATCTGACCGTAAGGCGCTACAGAGGGTAGTGCGTACGGCCCAGTACATCACTGGAGCCAAGCTTCCTGCCATCCAGGACCTACATAATAGGCGGTGTCAGAGGAATGCCCATAAAATTGTCAGAGACTCCAGTCACCCAAGTTGTAGACTGTTTTTTCTGCTACCACACGGAGCGCCAAGTCTAGGACCAAAAGGCTCCTCAACAGCCTCTACCCCCAACCCATTAGGCTGCTGAATAATTCATAAAAATCACCCCCCCTTGTACACTGCTACTACTCACTGTTTGTTTGTTACCTATGCATGGTCACTTCGCCCCCACCAACTAGCCTGTACCCCTGCACACTGACTTGGTACCGGTGCCTCCTGTATATAGCCTCGTTATTCTTATTGTGTTAGTCTACTTGGTAAATATTTTCTTCTTCTTTAACTGCACTGTTGGTTAAGGGCTTGTAAGTTTTTTAAATTATTATTTTATTTTTATTTTACCTCTATTTAACTAGGCAAGTCAGTTAAGAACAAATTCTTATTTTCAATGACGGCCTAGGAACAGTGGGTTAACTGCCTGTTCAGGGGCAGAACGACAGATTTGTACCTTGTCAGCTCGGGGTTTGAACTTGCAACCTTCCGTTTACTGGTCCAACGCTCTAACCACCAGGCTACCCTGCCGTCCCGGGTATTCGGCGCACGTGGCAAATAAAGTTTGATTTGATTTTAGTCATTGCGTTTGGTTTACTATTTTACATTTCAATGGCTGTTGGTATATTGAACTTTCCCTCGCCTTTGAATTCTGGTTCTATGCCGAGCAATTTCCAATCTAACAATGTGTTTGGACTCATAGAATGGTTAGACCTTCGTAGTGTAGTTAGGGGAGAATTAAGCAGCAACACCTGTTGAGCAAACACCTGACTTCCCAGTAAAGACACACCACACCCCACCCCACCCAACACAAGCCTCCATGCCCAATGTGTTAGTTCAGGCCTGGGTTAACTGCATCTGTCTGTATGGGGAGATCAGGCTGATCCTATGGGCAGGTGGGTTGACTGTGTAGAGAGTGATGGGGCAGGCGAACAGGAACTGTTGTCTTGTAACTTGATAATGGTGCCAACTGCCAACTCTACTGCACATGTGTGTAGGCTAGCTAGGCTATATCATATGAAGTCACAAGCTGAGAATAGCCAATTAAGGCTTCAGTGTACAGTATATGCTTGTCACTTTTTAAGAGTAATATACATTATCTCATATGACTCATATGCCATGCACCGTATGGTGCCATATGTTATCATTGATGATTACGTTGTGCATACTGTTCTTCATTGGCATTTTCAATTGGCCAAAGTTTAATCTCCTTGCGTTGAGCAAGATCTCCGTTAGACTGTCATCTCCCCCTAACATCCATGGATGACTCCTCTTTGACATCACCTAATCATGTCTTGACTTGAGTCATGTTAAGAATCAGCTCCTGACACCGTGTTATTCATAGGTGACATGATCATGTCTGTTTTTCATGCAAGGATAGAGCGCTCCACATTCACAATGTTATGCTTTTATAGTCGTCGTAGACATATCTGTTCCACTTTGACTGTTTATTATATCAAGCAGTGTGTGTGTGTGTATAACTTAGACCCCCTCATCTCTGTCTCTCTCACCCTCGGGTGGCTGTAGAAATATGGAGAAGGAGAAATTCATATTTTGTCTTCCTTTGAAGAATTGTGTCTCCCTTAGCTGAGGCTTATCACTTAATACAAATCCAACCATCATTAGTATTTTGCAATTAAACTGACTATTTCCAAAAAGGCATATTAGATTTTAATTGACTCGTCCCGTTGTAAAATATTCGCTTCCCCACTCGACGTCGACAAATTCATAACTTATCAATTTGACTCCACATGGAGGCAGCCTAATGGCAGCTGTGAAATAACTATTTTCTTTTGTGTGATGAAAAGGCTCTCAAATATTAATGTGGAGCCTGTTTCCCTTGTAGCAAATGAGATGTACATATTAATGTACTGTAGAGCCTCAAGAGAGAAAATAGATGTGCAGTGCACAAAAGCTGGTATTTCAATATCACCCAGAATGCTTCACTCTTTCTGTCAGATAGTTTATCATTGCTTAAAAATAATAATGATAAATTGATGTTCAATAATTGACACTATATATTTCTACTGGCTAGTCCAACTGACCTGTCTTCATAGGGCTTCACATGGGGGAGGGGGGGGGGGGTTGGTTGTGTGCAAAACAAGTATGAAAGTGTATACACTCACTACTGTATATCACTCTGCATGAGAGCGTCTGCTAAATTAATATAATTTAAACAAATGTATTTCTGCCAGATAGTTTATCATTGATTAACATAATAAATAGATGTTCAATAATTGACACACAATATTGACTTGGTTCCTTATTTCTACTGGCTAGTCCAACTGACCTGTCTGGTCCACGGGTTTGACTTCCTACAGAACATCTCTCAAAATGGACCCACAATGGCTCTCGATTGGACACGGTTAATGTGCAGCTGCTGCGTTCACCCATCAACCCGTCTGCCACTTACCCAGCCGTTAACCCCCAGCCCACCCTAAATAATTTGAAACACTCCCCTTTGAGAAAGTATAGGGAATACTTTGATTCTGGGGACATCCGTGTCTGTTCTGCCTGTGTGGGAAGTAGGATCCAAGGATATGAAAACCCCTGGAAGTCTTATGGGGTTCTGGGAAGACTCAGAGATTCCTGCGCTGTATAAATAAACCCAGAATATAAGAGATCACATTCCTGAACATGCCATGTTACCGGGGTCGGGATATAGAGGAAGATGCTTCTTTATGGACTGACTAGGGATGGGAACTAGCTCCTTGTCTCCACACTGCTGTGCCTTCATAGCCTAGCCCCTCCCTCCATGGGATGTAACCTTACTTCTGACCTCTGGTTGGTTTGAAGTCTTGGGCCTAGCTTGCATATTAAGAGGGGGGCTTTTTTCTACACTCCCTCTTACCACTTGTTCTTTACAGAGGGCTGCCCCAGTTCTGAGTGATGTTAGCATGTGTCATAGTGAGTTGTTTTGTGGTGTTTCTGTATGGGTTCCCTTCAATGGTTATTATTGTAGCGTGTCTTTTAGCAAGCAAATCAGCTTTAAAACCATATCTTTGTTTCTTTTCTCTTTAATGAGTTAGATGTTTTGCATCCTCTCTTGTTTTGTTGCTTCTTTTTGGTGTTAATGATATTTATTTAATATTCAATAGGCTATTAATCTTATATTTTTATTTATTCATTTATTGTGTCTTTGTCCATAACCTGTCATGGGATATTTACTACTAAAAGCCCTCTGAAGGAGGAGTCCATGACCTGGCAAATGTCTCTCTCCCACCACTCCGAGAAAGAGGGTTGAGCCTCTTCACTAAGCCAGCAATAATAAGTATCTAATGAAAGTACTTCTATGGATGGAGTGCTTTTCTGCCTGGTTTCCACAGCTATATCTTATCTAAAATAAAAAAGTGAAAGTGTGTTTCATAATGGTCGCACTTCTAGAAAAGAGGATATGTTATGGCTCAGTTGGTAGAGAATGGCGCTTGCAACACCAGGGTTGTGGGTTCGACTCCCACAGGCGGACGAGTATGAAAAAGTATGTACTCACTACTGTAAGTCGCTTTGGATAAGAACGTCTGCTAAATTACTAAAATGATGTGGCACTGTGTCCGGATGTACTAATCTATGATGGATTGGAATAGAGTAACAGTTGACTCCACCTTCTAATCCAGCAAAACATAGTCCCACAGTATGCCAAGGTTTTTAATATGTAGCCTACTTCCTAACACTAACGTAGACCGATGACCAAATAATAGAGCTATGCATGTTTCCAGAGCAGGGAGTGGTGCTACAATAGGGAAATACAAGGATCTGGCCAACAGAGATGTAGCGTCAGAATGGGTGTGCCCACCATTAACACCCTGCCAATAGGGAAGACGGACAGAAAGACACACATTATTGTGCTCTCTCTGACAGAGGAAGACATGTTGATTTGATTCTGTTAGATAAACTCAGGTTTTGGGCTGGAACAAACCCAGAACAACCCCTATAATAACATAAATATGCACTCAATGACCAAGTTCAGTTGGTAACAAGCAACGCCAGAAGAAATCCTGGCATATTTGTATTTTGTGTGAACTGTGCCTTTTAAAGATCAGAGCAGAGGGTCATTTTGTTTGTAGTGTTCCATCGAACCTTTTCAGTAGAGCAGGAGAGTGACAGTAGAGTGGTACTTCCTGAATGGCCACATTCCATTTGATCACATTGGCCAAGTCAACACACCAGCCAGTAGGGAGAGAGAGAGACCCCTCCCTTTCTCTGTTGTCGTTCGTGGTCATGGAGTTTGTTTCTTTACACAGCAACACACAGCATGGAAAAGTAGGGAGGGACATGAAGGACATAATTCACACCATTTTGGGGGACATTTGTGAAATGTGTTTAAAACGTTAACAGGTAGGAGCATCTCTTGTTGATATGTTTCGCGGTGAGATTATGTTGTCAGTACAATTCACAGTAGGTTATAGACAATACTTTCATCAGGGATTGCCCTGTATTCCATGTTGAATATTGAAAATCCACTAGATATTGAATCCTATTCATTGTTCCATTGCACTTGCCTTTGACCAGTGTATATATGGCATTGTATCTACCGGTATGTAAATGTCAAACGATTTCCTCGTGGAAAACCTCTCTCCATTCTGTCTTTGTTTACCTGCCTCAGTTACATTTGACAATCTCTCACAGACCAAAGTGCAAATAAATGTGTGAAAATGTCTCTGAGGATTGTTACTGTTACTTCCTTAAACCTTTTTTGTTTGTTTCATAGTGAGGTAAAATGTTACATTTCCATTTGAGTCGTTTAGCAGACACCCCTTTCCAGAGCGACTTACAGTTTGTGTGTTCATCTTCAGATAGCTAGGTGGGACAGCCACATAGCACAGGCATAGAAAGTACATTTTTCCTCAAAGTAGCTTTCAGTAGAGTCCGTAACATACGTTTGAGGCAGTAGCATATAGCAGATGGCAAGTGTGGTGTTAGACATTGTAACAGTATTATACTGGTTGTAAGAGAACGAGGCGATGGCGTCAGGTCCTTTGCAGGATGCTAACAAAAAGGAGCATCAAAATATTAAGATGGCCTAATGCATGATTTTTAACACAAAGGGATTCTAATATCCTCATATGACCTACTTGTCTGATTTATTTTAGTTCCTATGGCGCCAAGGCCTCATACACTCATATACTGTAGTATAGTCAAATGAATGTAAATGTTTGCTTAGCTGCTGTGCTCTGTGGACCACTAGTCAGTCCACCTCCTCAGAGAGCTCCAGTCGTGGCACTCAGTCAGATCAACATCTATTGTTTGAGTCTGAAAACCTGGTCACTGGTTGAAAGTGAAGGAAATAAATAATACAGGTAATTAAAGTGTATTGTATGACTTTGAACCTGTGATCACTGATGGAGCCGACAGACATGGCAGCTCTGCTTCTAGCTCCTAAGCAATTTTGCAGTATTTTGTTTTTTTGTTATTGTTGTGTATTGTTAGGTATTACTGTGCTGTTGGAGCTAGGATCACAAGCATTTCACTACACCCATAATAACATCTGTTAATATATGTGTATGTGACCAATCAAATTTGATTTGCTTTGAATTGATCCCACAGACAAAAAAAAAGGGTTGGCTACGGTATAGTGGTACTGTGATATTAGGCCTCAATCATACACGCTTTGGAGAATTACAAGATGAATATCTAGCCATTGATCAGAATCTCAAATACATACAGTTAACATATCTTAAATCTGACGACATAAAATTCGAATGATATCTGTTCAGTATCTTTTGTGAAGATTTCATATATGGAAATAAGACATGACACATTTATGACAAGTTATGACACCTGTACAGCATGTCCTGGGTGAATGCTCACTCCATCTGAAATGTGGTTTGTCTACAAGGCTTTTGTCAACATTTTTCATAGCAGGTTTAGGAGAACCTGCACAGCAGGTTAGGACATTAACATAGTAATGTTAGGGGAACTAAGTTAAGGTTGAGAAAGGGTTAGGGTTAGCTAAAATGCTAAATAATTCCACTTTTTAACGTCAATTTGACAAAAGCTGTATCCCATCTAGACGTGACCCTGAAATGTCAGGCATCCAGAATAAGCCATTGAATGTGTGAATGAGGGAGAGCCATTCTTTCCATACATATTGCTCATGGTCCCCTATTTACATATGATTTTCTTTGAGATTGTAGCTATATAGATCATGGTTCAGAGATAATGTCTGGCTTGATGAAATAAAGACGAGAGCATTAACAAAACAATTATTTGTGTTTAGAAATGTTTTTTTTTAATGCTTTTGCTATTTGCATGTCATTCTTTGTAACTGGTTGATCAAGAACAGACTAGAATGTCGAGCCAGCTGAATGTAGTTCAAGTTTTTGAACGGCAAGAAGGTATGCAAAGCCCATAGTTATTTTGTTCACTTGTCCTGTGTCGTTGTACCTGCAGCTTGCTTTGTTTGTGTACAAAATGAGGGTATTTTCTTAGTTAGAAATTGATCTTTCAAATGTGACCGTTAAAAAGAAAACGCTGGTTACTTTTCTTTTCAGATCGAACAGAGAGCAATAAGTCTGAGGCTCTTCATTCCAGGTAAGTTATCCATATCATTGAATTACATATTGAGCCTTTTCAATGTGTCTGTCTTGCTCAATACAGAGAAGGAAACGTGTTAATACTGTGATAATGTTGCACGGTCCAGTATAAACACTGGGTCCAGCTCTACCTAGCCACCTCTGTTGCTCCACGGCTCTGTCAGGACTGCAGTGGCCAGAACACTGTCTCTTTAACAGGCAGCTCTGCTAGGGGGAGAGTTGTGAATGGTGCAGGGTAGCAAACAATGCACTGATCCATCCTCTTTGACGGACGGTTGGACACTGTGTCCACTGTGTCCGAAGGTCAGAGCTTTTTGAATGGGGGACCAAGCCACACTGACTCAGTTGTTGACGCCCCCAGAGCCAAGTTGGTTACCGTCCAGGGTTAGGGTCAATTCCATTTCAGTTCAGTAAACTGACTCCAACCCTGTAACCTTTCTTTCACAACATGGTATACCCTACCTAGATAACTCTTTAAAACTCAGCACCTTTTCAATGTCTTCCAATCCAGGGTATTGACACAGAAGGAGGCTGGTGGGAGGAGCTATAGGAGGAAGGGCTCATTGTAACTGCTGGAATGGAATAAATAGAACGGAGTGAAACGGTTTCCAGATGTTTGATACGTCAATTTATTCCATTCCAGCCATTACAATGAGTTCGTCCTTCTATAGCTCCTCCCACCAGCCTCCTCTGTTAAAGTACAGCAAACATCAACGATCAACTATTGGACGTTTAACCTCTATTGTTCTATTTGTTTATGGTCTTAGCTAATAGTCCTAATTATCCACGTAGTGCAGGGGGGGGGGGGGGGGGTGTTGCTGTCTTCCTCTCCAGATGGTTTACATCACATCTCCAGTTCAGTTAATGAGCAGGATGTGTTGAAGGTGCTGGGCCTATGGGGGTCTGGTCTGGATCCTGTTCATTAAGCACCATATGCAAACAGAAACCCGGAGGGATCACCTGGAATTGTCCGATAAGACATCTTCGTTTTCTGTCGCAAATTTTTTTTTTCAACATATTCCATTGTGTGCCCTAATGAACACAACCCCGTTCCTGCTGAGACTATGTAGTTGGCCCTTCTGGGAACATATTCTGGCACAACCTGGGAGGGGTGCGGTGTCAGCTCCAACACACCACTACTCAGGAAGTCAGATCAGACCTGGGAATACAGATCAACAGGGGTGGTTATATTGCAGAAGTGCTGCGTTTTTAAGGGTTTTCTGGAGAGGGATTGTGGAAAGTTGCAAGCGGGGTTGAACTCTTCAAAGGGCGTGCTTTTTAATGATTGTCCTCTTTCTTGTGCCTGCGTCTCTGGTACTTGTCCCATTCTCACTCTGATTACTGGCGTATAACAGGCGCATGTACCGGAGGTAGGCTCTTCTTTCGGTTGCAGTATGCAGCGGTAGCTGTGTTGTGTGGATTGGAGTTGATGATAGAGTGAGATAGAGGATGTGGCCGTCCCAGTGGCAACTGCAGTGCAGAGAGGACCACTGCAGCTAAAGAGGTTCAACCCTGTTGTTATCATCCTTTGGTGTTACTCTGCACTTATTCAGGGCTTTTAAGAGGTAAAAGGGTATATATTATCACTTTTAATTTATCATATATGAAGCCTAGGATACCTATGGATGACAATTTAAATGTTTTCAAATGTCAGGAGTGGCAGGTTGGCTTGTGGATAATTAGCACTGTCTGTCCAGTGTCGTAGTCCGGTGGAGTTTGACTGTTGTCAGCATTATACTTTGCTTTCTCAGGTTGTATAAATGTAAGATATCTTATTGTCCAGTCAAACTCTCCTCTCCTCAATGGTAACTCTTCTCTCTTCCAGCCAAGGACCTCTGTCCTCAATACGAGCTGCCATCAAGCGAAGTGAGTTTCTCATTGTGGAGTTTGTCCATTATTTGGTATATTCTCATACTTTTATAATGTACCTAGCGTGATTTAAAGTCTGGCTATAGCAGAGGAGGCTGGTGGGAGGAACTATAGGAGGATGGGCTCATTATAATGGCTAGAATGGAACGGAGTCAAACGTGGTTTCCATACATTGATGTGTTTGACCCTGCTCCATATATTCCATTCCAATGAGCCCATCCTCCTAGAGCTCCTCCCACCAGCCTCCTCTGGTATATAGC
The DNA here is from genome assembly GCF_034236695.1 of Oncorhynchus nerka. NCBI lineage: Eukaryota > Metazoa > Chordata > Actinopteri > Salmoniformes > Salmonidae > Oncorhynchus > Oncorhynchus nerka. Next base: position 27,578,725 of record NC_088413.1, on the reverse strand, counting down.
TATTGTACAGGATTGAATCTCCCAAGTATTTTTTTTTTAATGTCTCGTTCAATTCATTACATATCAGATTGAAAGAGATGAATTTCCTATAATTTTCTCCCACAGCGAGAACCAGCACCCAAAGTGAACAGACCAGAGACAGAAGGTAAAGTAAACAGAGGAGTTTCATAATCCATGGTCTGTCTGTAGCTCTCTGATTGAATACAGTTCGACTCTCATTATTCCAAAAATCAAACCCCAAATGCTTCAAGGTAAAGTGCACCGTGGCAAAGAACTTGTGCTCTACAGTGCAATACACATTTTTCATTTGAAACATACTGATATTAATGTTGACTTACAGTCCTCGACTCAACTGGTGAATAACCATTAAAGAAAGTAATATGGTCTATAAAATGGCATATTAACAAAAACACATATGGTGCTCAAAAAACTATATAACGATTTATGACAAACGATGGCTACATAAGGCTTTCTGTCAACATAAGACAAGTGTCAACAGTCCGTTGCATGTCAGGTTTGGTTGAGGCAGTCTACTGTATTGTGCGTAATGGACTTGTTTGTCTTTCAGACGTCCAGAGATCACCATCCTGTCAGCCGAGCCGCTCGCTGCCAACGGCTGTTTTCCAGGGGCTTCTGGGGGACTTACGGCAGCCCCGCCTCCCTCACAACCCATCTGGGGAGGGAGCATCCAATCAGATACCCAGGTACTGTTTATTTAACTAACATCAGCCTCTAATACTAGGGGAGACAGCAGGGTGTGTGTTCTTGGCCTGTTCACAGTTTGGGTGTGTTCTGCATGGATTTGAACTTTTACCAATTTAACCTTACCATGTTCCTGTGTCTTTCACAGTTTTCAGTGTAATGTTTGAGATGATGAACTACTTTCAAAGCAAACATAAAATTTGGCAGTGAAACGAGCACGGCAGGTTCTGCATGTTGTGCTACTAAAGGACGTCAATGTAGGACGGTAGCAAGCTTGCATGTAGAATACAAGTTATAATAATCACACCGCTACACATTTGCTTGGTCAACGTGTGTGTGTGTGTGCCTTCTCTCTCGTGTCTTAGCCACCGCCATCTTATGACCAGGTGATCAAGGAGAAGACCCAGGAGGCCATTGTCACGCCGACCGCCGCCCCCCGGAGATCCACGACCATCGCCACGCAGACCGACCCTGTGGAGGACGACACCACCGCTGGCCCAGAAGGCACTGCATCCTCACAGCCAATCGAGAAGAGACAGTCTACAGGTGAGAATGAGAGTGATGATTACAGATGGGTTAGCTGACAACGTCACGAAAACTCTATAGTTGGCAAATATCATATCTTTGTATTACCATGACTAAAACAATGTAACGTCACTTTTTAGTCAAAGTTTTCATTAGTTTTTTTTATACATCTAAGTGGTGTGAGTATAGGCTAAATGTATTGTTTATAATCTCTTCCTTCTCAGTGAAAATAAAGCCAAAAAAGCCTCCAAGGCCATACTTACCCAAGCCTTTACAAAGTGACTCTACCACAGCAACAGCTGTATCTGATTCTGGTCTTCTCCAAGTAGACACTACTAACACTAAGAACCAAACTGACCCCAAGTCAGCCGCAGCCCAACCCAGCCCTAGAGATTCCAGCTGTGCAATCCCAAACACCCAGTCTCTTTCTCCATCTGTCTCCGTACAATTGGATGGGCCAATAAAACCTTCCGAACCCAGCACTATCACTACGTTCTTAGAACCTACAATCCCAGTAGCCACTGAACGTCCCATCCCGCTTCCTCGTTCCAAATCCTGCAAACAGACAATCACAGAGGAGGTCAAAGTTCAGACTCTGGTCAGGGTCAGTGACAGTGGTTCCAGCTCTGTAGATGACACAGCAGTCGAGGCTCCTCCCTCGGGGAAGTACCTACAGGAACTATTAGATGTGTTTTGTCCCGTGGACCAATGCGACCAGAACACTAGTGACGCTAGTGACAATCAGACGCCAACTGACGGGAGCGACCAAAGCGAGGAAGGTGACGAGAACGGTGACATGGCCGCCCTTCACAGCCAACGTAACATCCGGGCCCGGATCCAGGCCTTTGAGAGCCAGGAGGGCGATGGGGAACCAGAGTTCAAACAACCAGAGCCTCTACCCAGAAACACGCACCTCAAACCCCCTGTGATTTCAGCCAAGCCAGCCCCAGCACTTGCCCCCAAGCCCTCAATCAAGAAGCCTAGTAATGGCAATAACTACCAGGGGGCAATCTCCATTTTCTCCACTCCCTTTATTCCTTCCATCCCAACCCCAGCACCCAGACCCATGCTCCACAGAAAACCCAGTATAGTCCCAGAACCAAAAGAACCAGAACCAGAGGCTCCACCCCCCGCCAAGACAGCCATCCTTTCCCGATCGCGGCTCTCCATAGCGGCCAGAGCCAAGAACCTTTTCCCCCAAGAGGAGGATGAACCCAGGTTGGTACCTCCTATCTCTCCAGAGAAGCCTCGCAAGGAGCCGCTGGGCCTCAACCTCAACAACCACAACTCAGCCACAACAGAGGCAGTGAATGAATACATGGACAACCCCACGAGTAAGTACAGCAGCATGCATGTCACCACTGACTTAACTGGTCAACTTAGTTCTAAGTATAGTTAAAACACATATAAGCTAATTTATAACCTCTTTATCGACACTACTTTTCAAAAAACGTCACTAACCTGCAGTTCTTTAAATATATTTTTTTATTTAACTTTTATTTAACCAGGTAGGCCAGTTGAGAACAAGTTCTCATTTACAACTGCAACCTGGCCAAGATAAAGCGAAGCAGTGCGACAAAAACAACAACACAGAGTTACACATGGGATAAACAAATGTACAGTCAATAACACAATAGAAAAATCTATGTACAGTGTGTGCAAATGTAGTAAGATTAGGAAGGTAAGGCAATAAATAGGCCATAGAGGCAAAATAACTACAATTTAGCATTAACACGGGAGTGATAGATGTGCAGATGGTGATGTGCAAGTGGAGATACTGGGGTGCAAAGAGCAAAAATAAATAACAATATGGGGATGAGGTAGTTGGGTGGGCTATTTACAGATGGGCTGTGTACAGGTGCAGTGATCGGTAAGCTGCTCTGACAGCTGATGCTTAAAGTTAGTGAGGGAGATATAAGTCTCCAGCTTCAGTGAATTTTGCAATTCGTTCCAGTCATTGGCAGCGGAGAACTGGAAGGAAAGACGGCCAAAGTAGGAGTTGGTTTTGGGGATGACCAGTGAAATATACCTGCTGGAGTGTGTGCTACGGGTGGGTGTTGCTATGGTGACCAGTGAGCTGAGATAAGGCAGGGCTTTACCTAGCAGAGACTTATAGATGACCTGGAGCCAGTGGGTTTGGCGACGAATATGAAGCGAGGGCCAGCCAACGAGAGCATACAGGTCACAGTGGTGGGTAGTATGAGGCTTTGGTAACAAAACGGATGGCACTGTGATTGACTACATCAAATTTGCTGAGTGTAGTGTTGGAAGCTATTTTGTAAATGACATCGCCGAAGTCCAGGATCGGTAGGATAGTCAGTTTTACGAGGGTATGTTTAGCAGCATGAGTGAAGAAGGCTTTGTTTCCGAAATAGGAAGTCGATTCTAGATATAATTTTGGGTTGGAGATGAAAGGAGTGTTCACAGTCTAACCAGACACCTAGGTATTTGTAGTTGTCCACATATTCTAAGTCAGAATCGTCCAGAGTAGTGAAGCTACTCAGCGATCGGTTGAAAAGCATGCATTTAGTTTTACTAGCATTTAAGAGCAGCTGGAGGCCACGGAAGGAGTGTTGTATGGCATTGAAGCTCGTCTGGAGGTTTGTTAACACAGTGTCCAAAGTAGGGCCAGAAGTATACAGAATGGTGTCGTCTGCGTAGAGGTGGATCAGAGAATCACCAGCAGCAAGAGCGACATCATTGATATGTACAGAGAAAAGAGTCGGCCCGAGAATTGAACCCTGTGGCACCCCCATAGAGACTGCCAGAGGTCCGGACAACAGGCCCTCCGATTTGACACACTGAACTCGATCTGAGAAGTAGTTGGTGAACCAGGCGAGACACCAAGGCTGTTGAGTCTGCTGATAAGAATGCGGTGATTGACAGAGTCGAAAGCCTTGGTCAGGTCGATGAAGACTGCTGCACAGTACTGTCTTTTATCGATGGCAGTTATGATATCGTTTAGGACATTGAGTGTGGCTGAGGTGTACCCATGACCAGCTCGGAAACCAGATTGCGTAGTGGAGAAGGTACGGTGGGATTCGAAATGGTCGGTAATCTGTTTGCTTGGCTTTCGAAAATTTTAGAAGAATGGATATAGGTCTATAACAGTTTGGGTCTAGAGTGTCTCCCCCTTTGAAGAGGGGGATGACCGCGGCAGCTTTCCAATCTTTAGGGATCTCAGACGATACGAAAGAGAGGTTGAACAGGCTAGTAATAGGGGTGGCAACAATTGCGGCGGATCATTTTAGAAAGAGAGGGTCCAGATTGGCATTAAAGATTTTAAACAATGCTTAGAATTTGTCATATAGTCTTAATGCAGGACCTATATGTTGACAAAAATTGAGGAGTCAACACTGGCTGTCTCTGTCTCTCTCCAGACTATATCCCAGTGAACCCTGTGTGTAGTGATGTGGGCGGCGGCGGCTCCTTCAGCAGACAGACTGTAACCAGAAGACCCACCACCATTAGAGTGCCCAGTAAAGGAAACCGTGAGTCTAGTCCTCCTGCTCTACTCTCTGAGTCGTGAGTTAGTGGCTCCATATCCACATATGTATGACCTTATATAAAGGCCCTCTGATCTCCATCTGGGTCTACCCAAGATAAAACATTTTGACATAACCCAATGATGGATTAGATGCTGTTGATTTATTTTGCTGGCGAGCCATTTCCTCAAACAAACTAGGTGTGGATGTTTGAATGTGTGTCTGTGCTTTGGTGTCTTAGTGAGTGTGTACAGTCGACTCCTGATAAGTGAGTCAGTTAATCCGAATTTCAATACTTTATTTACTTCGACACGTAGTTTGAGTATGTTCATGTTCCATCTCAGAGCGTTTATTCATGGCAACACAAAGCCATTGAATTAGTGCAAAAATACAAATGTCCCAAACCTTTGCATGGATTAAGAGTTGACTGTATGGTTTGTACAGTTTACAGTACAGTGTGTCGTCTAAAACATTGACTGTTTTCTCTCTCAGTGTTCGATGGGACTTTGGACAACCCTCCTCTCCCTGCACAGAAGCCTGTAGGGTCACTGCCATCCTCCGTGACCCGTAAACAAAGCATCTCAACCCGCTTCCCCTTCCAGGTAAGTGCTACCACCTTCCTTCCCCATATACTTCTCCAACAGAAGCACTATTGATCTACAGTAGGCTACCTAGCTTCTCTTCTACTACTAGAAAACAGGAAATACAAGAGATTACTGACATAGTTCTTCCTCCACACCACCGTGATACTGCATTCTCTCTGGGGAAGCCAGAGCCAGTCAATAGCTCCCGGCCCGGCTTGGCTATGACATAACTGGGCTTTTGTGCAGCAAGAAGGCTTAGCTAAATGGACATAAAAAGGCAAGTCAAAGTGCTACTTTGTATTTTTCTTCAGCGTCACTCACGATTATCTAGTCAGTTCATTCATGTTGGCTTGAAAACCAGCCCTGTCAGAAGCAGTGCTAAACTAGCCTGACAAACCAGGCTTTTACCTGGCCACCGCCAACATTCACCTCCACCTGTGATTCTCAACCGCAGTCCACACAAAGGGGCCAGTGTAGTGTGAACAATGACTGACTAGTACTATACATCTTGCTGTTAGCAGTGGCTAAGGAAGGGCACATTTGAGCAGTCATTGGTTGCTAGTTACTGAGCGCTGCAAAGGTAGTAGGCGTAGGAAGTCTGTTTTGTTCAGGGGAGGTCATTCAATCCCATGTGGTGTTAAATGTGATCTGGGAGAGATTAGAGAAGTACCCTGGTTGTCATCAATTCACATCTGTTTCTAGACTGCCACGTTGCTTCCTTGAACATAATAGTAACAACCTTTTTTCTGTTGATTTGAACTGTAGGAGTCCTTTGATTCTGAGCCCATACCGGGCCTCCCTCCTCGGTCAGTAACATCACATCGTGGGTCATTTTAGGGGATAAAGAGGGGTAAAGATCCATTGATAACATATTAGATACAGTCCTAGACACATGGCTTTAATTAACTTCATACTGCTGTTGATCTCTTCCAGGCCTGGTGGAGCTAAGGTCCTCCCTCCTCGCCCACCTCCAGCAAAAGTAGGCCCAGGAAGGCCACCCCCGCCCCGGATAAATGGTCCACGTCAATCCCTCTCCTCCCGTAGAGCACCAGCTTCATCAGCAGCTCCATCACCCAAGCAGCCCCAGGCTCAGAAGCCCAAGAAGGGACCTGTGCTTCCCCCCAGGCCCAACCCTGGCCATCGTCTCTACAACCAATACACGGTGAGAGCTTAGAGTTCCCACCCCGCTCTGCTGCAGCCCCCGAGGCAGCCTGCTCTGTTGCTGCCCCTGAGGCAGCCTGCTCTGTTGCTGCCCCCAAGGCAGACCCATGGTGGATTTCAGTGGAACTGTTGTGTACTGTAGTTGTGGCAAGTGTCACATAGTAAGCCTGTGTATGTTTTCTGAATGTTTTCTTTGTCATGTGTGTTTGTCTAGCTTGGACTTCCCCACGGGATAGCAGAGTTTGACTACAGTGGGAGAGACACAGGGGAACTCTCATTCCAGGTAAATCACCGTCTGCATGTGTTGTTGTTGCTCCTAGCAACAACAAGAACATGATATGAGAAAATGTTAATGACTACTGTATTTAAACCTGATTTGATCACAAGTTTTATGGATTTACTTATTTCACCTTACTGTTTTGTAATAATTTTTTTCTTTAAGGAAAAGACAATTTAGTAGAATATCAAATGCTTCTTGATTTTCTCCCACAGAAAAATGAGTTGCTGCTGCTAATCGAGCAGCTCGACCACAAGACCTTTGAATGTCAAGTGGGAGACATCCGGGGCCGAGTCCAGAAGTCTCACATGAAAGTCATCACTCCTCTCTCCAGTGCCCCAACTAAACCATCTCTGTCACAAGTAATGTCTTCAACCATTTACAATGAGCTGTCAATCAAAATATGTCTGCCCGCTTACTTTCCAGGCAACTTGGCTACATCTTATTTTGTTTGGCTACCCCTTATTTTGTTTGGCTACCCCTTATTTTGTTTGGCTACCCCTTATTTTGTTTGGCTACCCCTTATTTTGTTTGGCTACCCCATATTTAGTTTGATTAGCCTATCTAGCAACAATTGGTTTTTATTTATTTGTAGCCACATAAGAACTTTCATTGTGAACTTGGAGTATTTTTTTAGTTTAGTCTCTAAATCCCTCTTTTGTACGTATTTCTGTAAATTCAAGATATACCTGGATGTGTTTTCTCTTCTTACAGGGTGTCAGCACAGTTGGGACTCGTAGAGACAGCAGTGGTCTGCAGGTGCAGGTCCTCCATGACTTCACCCCAGGTACAGAACAGTACCTACTCTGGCACACTGGCCACCACAACACAACCTAACAGGTCTCCTATGTCCTATACTAACAAACACATTGGCTATTGGACTGTACACCGTACAAAATTCTAAGTTATTTATTAGATTTTAATCATGTCAAATAAATTCCAATATGGCTGGCATGCTTTTACAGCTGTTTTGAGTTCCCCCAAACATGTTCACGCCAAGTAAAGTAACTTTTAGAATCTAGACAAGGCTCACAAAAAAAGTGGTTACAGATTTGAATCACCTCAAATAATTTGCAATATGTCTGGCATGTTTTTATTTCTTAGTTCTGTTTTTCCCTCAGTAATTGATATCCACAAAGTAGAGTTCATGTTAGAGTTTGTGTTGTCAGTTGGTGTCAGCAGTAGGATTTGAATGACATGTGTTGTATCCTATCCAGAGGGTCCAGGGGAGCTGGGTCTGAGGGAGGGGGATGTGGTGACCAATGTGGAGCAGGTGGACAGTGAGTGGTACCGCGGCTCCTGTAGAGGCTCCTCTGGCTTCTTCCCTGTCAGCTATGTCAAAGTTATGGTAAGACTTCAGTCAATGTTTCAGCTATAGAGATAGGGCTGGTTTCCTAGACTCAGATTAAGCCTACTCCTGGACAAAAAAACTGTTCAATAAATAGTCTCTATTCAAAGTATTTTGTGTGAGAAACCAGCCCATAAAGTGCTCTATATGATGTATACAAATGAGTCCAGCTATTTAATGTGTTTTGATTATGATTTTTTCTCTATTTAGTCAAATGCACCAACACCGACCAACGCAAAGAAGGCAAGACCCCCCCCTGCAACAGTCAGTGGACCAAGGTGTGTGGCGCGGTTCGACTTCGAGGGTGAGCAGAGTGACGAGCTAACCTTTTCTGAGGGAGACGTGATTCAGCTAAAGGAGTACATGGAAGAGGAGTGGGCGAGGGGACAGATAGGGGCCCACACTGGAATCTTCCCCATCAACTTTGTGGATATCATAGAAGATCTTCCTCCTCTGCCACAACCACAACGACAGCAATCATTCCCCACCAAGATGGCACTACCTGGTAGGACTTTTAATTCAAGGCCCACTTCTTAACTTGAAATAGAATATATTAAATGACATATCACAGACTGGTCCTTTAAATCATTGAGGAACTTCGGCTTGAGATGTGTGTCCCTATCTTGACATTGTAAACATAATCGGAGAATTGGAGACATTGGAATTTTCCCACGGAAGTTCATGTCTTTCCGGCATACTGTATCTGAGGTCATAGTGTAAGGTCAAAGGTGGCCAGGCCACAAACACAGTGAAATCTTTATTCTTGGCACGGGGATTTTAGCTGTATCCTGTACCCCTACTGCGGTTTGTCCACCAGTACAAAAGGTTTCTCTAGAACTAGTCTACAGTGAACAGCCTCCATCTCTCTCGTAATGTGTAGGCTGATACTTCCCTCTGCGGAATGTATGGAATCTGTGCAACATGTTTATGTTTAAGTCAGGAGCTCTGTGTAAGCCCCTGTACTAAGACCTTGTTATTAATACGCTACAGCTCACTCTGTATGCTGCATATACTTCTCACTGGCTCTAGCAGTGTACTAGTGTACGCCCACACACTCATTCCCCATTCAGTTTTATGTTCAGCAACTGTCAACACAATATGCTTTCTATCTGAATATCGCTACTGCATTTCTCAGGCATGGTTTCTTCAACCAAGACCCAAGAGGCTGCCAAACCCATACAGGTATGGTTCATCTGGTACTGTTACCAGTCTTTATAACACAAACGAACCTCACGATATAGGTGTATGTGTGTCAGTGTCTGGTGTTTGGCCTTAGCTGTAGTCTGGGGTAGCCTAATGACATCTGTGTGTATATCCAATGATTAATGATTAGAGCTTGTGTATGAGTGTCCACTAACATATCCCTGTCTATAGTCTGGTTCGTCAGGAGTGGAGTGGGCCGTGGCTCTGTATGACTTTGTAGGCCAGGCAGAAGAGGAACTGTCCTTCCAGCAGGGAGACCGTATCCTGGTCACACAGCATGTAGACGCCGAGTGGTGCTCTGGAAGGCTTAACGGTAGAGAAGGATTCTTCCCCACAGCCTTCGTAGAGACCAGCTCAGGTAATAATAGGGCATTCTTATGGCGCCATCTTGTGGTAGGTGAATTTATGTGCTTGATATATAAATCTAGGAGTTTTTTATTTTTATACTTAAAATATTAATACTTTTGGTTTAATTCAAATAACTTTGCCGGGGTGATGATTGACACATGACAAAAAACAACTACTGATACATTCAACGTAAAACCTACTTTGAATAGGCCTATATACCAGAGGCTGGTGGGAGGAGCTATAGGAGGATGGGCTCATTGTAAAGACTGGAATGGAACGGAGTCAAACATATGGTTTCTGTATGTTTGATACCGTTCCATTTGTCTTTAAAATGAGCCCATCCTCCTATAGCTGCCCCCACCAGCCGCCTCTGATACATAGATATTCCTGGCCTACTCATAGGGCAGCATAGTAGGACATTTGACTATGAATAAACTCTCATTATAAGAACATTTAAGGTACTGATGATTCACTTTGTCTCTGTCCAGGCAACTCTCCTGTGTTGGACAGACAGCAGAGTGTGACTAATGGAGAAGGAAGCAGAGGGGAAGCGCTGTTCGACTTCACACCTGAATGTGATGAGGAGCTCTCACTGAAGGTATTTCTGTCAACATTCAATAGTTAATTACCACAAAAGAGTTAACATTCTGTTTGTACTAGGCCTATAGTATAACCTTCCTTTCTCTTGCTATAGGTGGGGGATATCATCACCAACTTGGAGTCCATTGACGATGAGTGGTTCCTGGGAGAGTTGAGGGGGAAGCGAGCGTTGGTGCCTAAAAATTATATGCAAGTGCTGGCATGAGTAATCTACCCTTAACAAAGACACTGGGGCACTACGGGAACTACTTTGTGTCTGTGGTTTCATCACAAGTAATGTCTTTTGAACTATGGAAATATGAGAACCTGAATATTCCAAAGTGCCTTTTTGCCCCACTGGACTGCTGTAGTTCTCCACTTTGAAGCGTGAAACTAGATTGTCCGGTCAATCACCAAGAGAAGGTTATTGGGTGTCTTTTTGAATGCAACATTTTGTAGTATTTATAAATGTGAAAGGATCACTTTATTTGGATAGTCCATCTGTATGTGGTCATACGGTAAGGTCTGTTGGGATAAGGGTGAAGGTTAGGGCTAGTTTAAATGTTACTGATAGTCCATCTGATGCTCTACAGACTATCCAAATAAAGTGTTACCTGTGAAAGTAATGAAATAACTTTGTATGATGATGCATCTGAGAATGGCTGGATGTAACAGGTATTCATATTAAGTTCCTGCCACAAAACCCTTACCAGCTTTGTTCTAATCCAGATATGCAGTATTTAACATGTTGACCACACCATTGCACATTAAATATAGCCGTTGTACAATATTTCCTCAAACTATGAATTGTGGTTCTTACAATACTGCAAGTATGTAGCCAATTGTGCTCAAATGCTCCGCTGGTTCATGAAATGAAGACTTCTGAAGTAAATGCTCTTGAGTCATTCATAAAGTTGAGGAAAGTGTCAAAAGGTTACTTTCAGACAAACACTGGTCATGCTTAGGCATTGAATTTGTTTTAGGTGTATAATCCTCACAGGGTGGAAATGTGGATCAAATGAGCCATATCTGATTAAGCAAGATTATGGTAGTGTATTGGTTAACACTTGAACAGGATTTCAACTTCTCAAACATTTATATTTTGGTAATTAGCCTAACAGGGTGGGTAGAAATTGTATTTAGCTTTGCACCATTGTTTTCCCACCAAATAAATGGACACTTCCGGAAGGGGTTTTCTTAAATGGAGAATTACGACAGACGGGGTGGAAAGGTCAAATATTTTATGGCTTATATTTCTCGGAAATTGACAACACCCGGGGACATGGCAAAACAAACATCTACTGAAAGGGAATTTTATGGATTTAAGGTAAAGGATACCTGGCCTTTTGGGATCCATTTTACACCAAGATTTTTCCCAGAGGAAAGAAAAAGCACCATAGGAATGACCCAATTAATGAAGTTGGCTTGTTTTTACAGTAATGTAAACCACAATACTTTGAAGGGTTTGTATTTTACCTCCTTATGGCAATACGATGTAATTGAGCCCCTTGAATCTTAATTTGAGCATGAGTGTCATGGTAACATGACAGTATAAAACTACACTGAAGGTTGTTGGTTCCATGCGCTGAAATGTTCCATTTGCAAAACATTTAAATCCGTTAGTGTGCATTTCTCCTTTGCCAAGACCTGATTACACAGGTGTACCTTGTGGACAAAGCCCACTTTAAAATGTGCAGTCCAACAAGGCCAGAGATGTCTCAAGATAAGGGAGTGTGCAATGTCCACCAGAGATGTGAATGTTAATTTCTAAACCATAAGCTGCCTCAGTTTTAGAATTTGGTATTACGCGCAACACGTTGAGTTTCGCATAGCTTTTCTTTTTCCAGATATAAATGCTTTGATTTATGCCTGAAAAAGAATAGCTCTTTACAAAATACCTTACCAAACAACCATCCCATTAACAGAAGACAGCAACAGTTGAGTATCATTTACATTTTTTTTATTAAATCGGTCAGGCGTTTAGACGGTCTCTTGGATGGGGGGCTCGTAGCCGTCGGCCCTATCTACCTTAGCCCCAGTGTCATCGCCAGAGGGCTTGGCTGTACTGCTGCCACCACCCTCACCGTGGAGCTCCATCAGTTTGCCCACTGGAAGGAGAGAATAATAACATAAGCACAACACCAGAGTACAACTCAACAGGTTGTTAGACACATTGGATAATGTAGTATCCTAGGCTGTGTTTACACAATCCAAATCTGATCTTTTTGACAATTAATTGGCCAAAAGATCAGAATTTGGCTGCCTGTGAATGCAGCCATATCGGCATATGTTAAGATACAGTTACGTCGTACGGAACTGCTGCCAGATGCTGGGGAGGGGACCTGACAGTGGTCATGATTAAACCAAGCTCAGTCAAAGGTGACCTTCAATAACCTTGGTTGTTTTTTAATGCATGGTAAGTTTGACAAAGATCCTGAATAGGCCTTTCACACCATCAATTGTCTAGTATTGTGCCATCTGTCAGAGCCATGATCACTCCCAAGTACCCACCATTCTGGGTCCTTGGCGTAGACATAACCCTTTCACTCTCCGCCCCTTATGACACAGGCTCGACACATTGTCGGACTGCAACGCCTCAAGGGGCAGGATAGGTTTGAGGTTCAGGGTGACTTACACTCAAACTTGGGCTTCTTCAGCATCTTAACCTTCCTGACGTAGACGTCGTGGAGTGGGTAGATGGACTGGCAGGCCTTCTCAATGTCCTTGCCAACGGAGTCAGGGATCCTAGAGGACAAAGGGAAAAGTGAATCAGTAAGAGGGAACCTGGCTTGGCAACTGAAAATGACCAGCTGAGAGATCTAGTTAAATTACTGGCTGCCTTCATTGAATGCCATTCAACTTACTCAGACATCAAAACTTAACTGTACACAATTAAAAATGCAGGAAAAGTGTTTGACACAGCCAACAATTTTGTTGAAATAAATGTGCTTATTCTAACAGCCAAATAATTTGCATTTCACATGGACCACATCTTCCCAGAGTGCAGAACATTCTATTGAACCAGCAACAGAACGGCGAACGTCCTTACAGCTTGTTGACGACTTCCTTCAGGTCGTTGGTCTGGACCTCACGGGTCATGATCTCCATCATCTTCTTCCTGATCTGACGGACCTGCTGGTGCTGGGCGTACGACGTCTTCCTGATCTGGTTGGTGCGCTTCTTGGTGAAGCCGACGCAGAACAGACGCAGGAGGTAGCCGTCGGTGGTCTTCACGTCCACATGGGCCTCAATCATGGTCTGGCGGGGAGACAGGATGAAGGTCAATGAATAGTTTTGGGTACATTGGCCCCAACACGTGATCATTAACATTACAGGGAAGAGGTTATTTATAGTGTTGAGATTACCCATAATGGTACATCACTTGAAGGTGGTGCAGTATTAGGATACAATGTTGAAATAGTGGTTTACATTCCATGTGTGCTGAGAAAACTATGAGGGAAAGGCAGCACCTTTCAGCTTAAAGTTGCAATGACACTTTCTGGGCGACCTGACCAATTTCACACAAATGTGAGTTATAGCTCTGTCATTCTCAATGAAAGGAAGTATGCTTCCTGATCTTAAGTTTTGCATCTTTTACAGACCAGCTTCAAACAGCTAAAAACACAAAATGTTTAGTTATAGAAAATATTACACCGGTTTAACGATTCTCTAAACAATGACTGGTTGTTTTATCAAACTGAAATTAGGCAAATTAAATGGCGGTGTGATTCCTGCTTATCGCACCTTTAATGACAGGATGACCAATTTCCATACATTTTGTACTGTAATTATAAACACACCAAAAACACAATATCTCCACAAATCCAGCTGTGTGTTACATCCACCTGTTGGATTCCTCACCTGCCACTTCTTGACCATGGAGCACATCTTGTCACGGGTCAGGTCCATGCCGTGGAAGTTGGTCAGGCAGTTCTTGCCCTGCACGTCTTCTGAGATCAGCTTGAACTTACGGAAGGCCACCTCATCATTCTGCAGGTCAGCGAGGCTGACCTCGAACACACGTCCCTTCAGACCATCAGAGGCGATTCCTAGTAGAACAGATTAGTTTATGTGGGACGCAGTGAGGGGAATGGAGGCCAAGGCCGGGAACATCAGATCTCTTTACCAGTAGTCAGTTGCAATCATTGGGCCGAAACAATTTGTCGTCATGCATTCCCATTGTGTTAAGTACGGTACAAACAAAACCAAGACAAGACCGACAAGTTGAAACCACTTTAAAAAGGGAAGACTAAAAAAGGACATTTACTGACCAACAAACCCATATTTAAAGGTAGTTTAAGGACAACTTCAGGACTATTAGTTGGGACTCAGAGTTGTGCATCGTTCTTGTTGAAGAAAATAATCAGAGCTGGTCATGGGTGCACCTCAGCCACGCTCAAGGTCCTAAACGATATCTTAACAGCCATCGATAAGAAACATTACTGTGCAGCCGTATTCATTGATCTGGCCAAGGCTTTCGACTCTGTCAACCACCACATCCTCATCTGCAGACTCGACAGCCTTGGTTTCTCAAATGATTGCCTCGCCTGGTTCACCAACTACTTCTCTGATAGAGTTCAGTGTGTCAAATCGGAGGGTCTGCTGTCCGGACCTCTGGCAGTCTCTATGGGGGTGCCACAGGGTTCAATTCTTGGACCGACTCTCTTCTCTGTATACATCAATGAGGTCGCTCTTGCTGCTGGTGAGTCTCTGATCCACCTCTACGCAGACGACACCATTCTGTATACTTCCGGCCCTTCTTTGGACACTGTGTTAACAACCCTCCAGGCAAGCTTCAATGCCATACAACTCTCCTTCCGTGGCCTCCAATTGCTCTTAAATACAAGTAAAACTAAATGCATGCTCTTCAACCGATCGCTACCTGCACCTACCCGCCTGTCCAACATCACTACTCTGGACGGCTCTGACTTAGAATACGTGGACAACTACAAATACTTAGGTGTCTGGTTAGACTGTAAACTCTCCTTCCAGACCCATATCAAACATCTCCAATCCAAAGTTAAATCTAGAATTGGCTTCCTATTTCGCAACAAAGCATCCTTCACTCATGCTGCCAAACATACCCTTGTAAAATTGACCATCCTACCAATCCTCGACTTTGGCGATGTCATTTACAAAATAGCCTCCAATACCCTACTCAACAAATTGGATGCAGTCTATCACAGTGCTATCCGTTTTGTCACCAAAGCCCCATATACTACCCACCATTGCGACCTGTACGCCTCGTTGGCTGGCCCTCGCTTCATACTCGTCGCCAAACCCACTGGCTCCATGTCATCTACAAGACCCTGCTAGGTAAAGTCCCCCTTATCTCAGCTCGCTGGTCACCATAGCATCTCCCACCTGTAGCACACGCTCCAGCAGGTATATCTCTCTAGTCACCCCAAAACCAATTCTTTCTTTGGCCGCCTCTCCTTCCAGTTCTCTGCTGCCAATGACTGGAACGAACTACAAAAATCTCTTAAATTGGAAACACTTATCTCCCTCACTAGCTTTAAGCACCAACTGTCAGAGCATCTTACAGATTACTGCACCTGTACATAGCCCACCTATAATTTAGCCCAAACAACTACCTCTTTCCCAACTGTATTTAATTTATTTATTTATTTTGCTCCTTTGCACCCCATTCTACTTTGCACATTCTTCCATTGCAAATCTACCATTCCAGTGTTTTACTTGCTATATTGTATTTACTTTGCCACCATGGCCTTTTTGCCTTTATCTCCCTTATCTCACCTCATTTGCTCACATTGTATATAGACTTTTTTTTATTTTTTTTTACTGTATTATTGACTGTATGTTTGTTTTACTCCATGTGTAACTCTGTGTCGTTGTATGTGTCGAACTGCTTTGCTTTATCTTGGCCAGGTCGCAATTGTAAATGAGAACTTGTTCTCAACTTGCTTACCTGGTTAAATAAAGGTGAAATAAAAATAAAAACCCTACCACCATAGTTGGCTTCGACAAAAAAAACGCTCCCTGTCAACAAAAGCACATGTGTAATCTCTAGGAACTCCACTTACCAAGACGTAGTGAAATGTGTACCTCGCTATTAAATAAATTGTAGATTTTGGGGTAGGAAGTCTTGCGTGAAGTGCGTGGTCTAATGGCAGACCGCTGTCTAACTTGGCAGAAATATGGTGCGGTTCGGACAAAAGTTGGATACTGATGTTTATTTGATCGCGCGGGACATTTCACTTTGTCTGGTAAATTCCTAGAGATTATACATATTTACCTTTATTTTACAAGGCAAGTCAGTTAAGAACAAATTCTTATTTTCAATGACGGCCTAGGAACAGTGGGTTAACTGCCTGTTCAGGGGCAGAACGACAGATTTGTACCTTGTCAGCTTGGGAATTTGAACTTGCAACCTTTCGGTTACTAGTCCATCACTCTAACCACTAGGCTACCCTGCCGCCCCATATGCTTTTGTTGACCGGAAACAATTTTGGCGAAGCCTGCTATACTGCGGTAGGGTTATTAGCAGTCGCCACCCACCAGAACGATGCACAACTCGGGAGTCCAACCAATATACAGACTCCCAAAGTTGTCCCAAAGCTAGTTGAATTAGCCTACCTAACTAGTTACAGTACAAGGTCAGGAGTTCACATTTTAGTCACCTCACTTGAATCAACCCCTAGTTTCCAAACGGTGCTATAATTCCACATAACCATGTGGCTCTGTCTGCAGTCATTTTGCTGCATGTTAGTCTTCATACTGGTAGCCATCACCACTGAACCATGTGTTGCTTCATTAATCGGCATCATCCGTTGGAGAAACAAACTTACTGGTTCCCTGAGTCCTGGACACCAAGGTCTTGCCAATGTTGCGGATGTTGAACATAGCGGGTGCCTTGACATCATACCAGTCCTTCTTGGAGAAAGGGTCGACACTGGGGATAGAGAAAGTTGTTAAAACACTGTGTATATATATATATATATATGACATTTGTAATGTCTTTATTGTTTTGAAACTTCTGTATATGTAATGTTTACTGTTAATTTTTATTGATTTTAACTTATATATATATATTCACTTTATATATTATCTACCTCACTTGCTTTGGCAATGTTAACACATGTTTCCCATGCCAATAAAGCCCTTTAATTGAAAGTAGAGTGGTCAATATCAGTTCTGTTCATCTGTTTTGATGACACAGGCCTATGTAGCTAGCTAAAGAAACTAAGGTTGCAGTCTAGTTTACGCGAAAACAACCAAAGGGCTAACGTTAACTTATTGTCAAATTCTGGCAATGGTATGAACTCAACTTCCAGTACAATCAAACGTGTAAATTCAACAGGCACCTGGCTAATCAATAAAACATGACTGTAATAGCATAACGTTAGCTAGCTGGTTACTAATGTAAGGCCCAGCTAACTGGCTAAATTATCTTATCTGACAAATTATCATTTTCTCGCTAAAGACTGAAGGGTTGGCACCACGCACATGTAGCCCTGGCTGGCTTGGCTACAATACTTTAATTCTGTTTGACCACATCATTTCGTAGAAAATACTTCGTCTAGCTAACGTTGTCCACGTTATGTTCATGGATGACTGTCTGCCATCTTGCTAGCCACCATAGTTACAGGGATGATCTAGTTAGGTAGCTTAGCTTGTTAAAACCGCCTGTAATCTTGCGACATCGGCTGTGTGTGCATTTCAGCATATTTATATAAAATGCTTCACGATATGCAGCCTGTGTTAAGACTTTGACAGTCTCTTACATAACAGTTCAGTGTCGCTTATGCACAAACTCATGAATACTGAATGCGCGGTGAGCCTAGCAGATTAGCAACAGTGACCGGTCGGAGTGCATCCAGTTAAAATCAACCTCATCTTTCACATTTTCAAACTGAAAGTCAATAACCTGAACTTAATAGTGTGTATTGCGTGATTTAATGGATGAATTGCGCTACTTACATCTTCTTTTTGGCACCTTTTTTGCCACCTTTGGTCAGCCTCTTATTCTTGCCGACTGCCATGTTGGCTACAGGGAGTGAAAGAGAAGGAAATAGGAATTATCGCGAGTGTTAAAGACAGAGCTGAGATTCCTCACATCTCGCGACTCGCGATATGTTGAGACCAAGACTAGCACGTAGTCGTTCACTACTGGCCTAGCGTGACATCGCAGTCCTTTATTTGATACGTTATAACAACATTTAATAAACTCAGGAAGTGTTTGCTACATTGTAAGATATAGTATTGTTATGCTCAAATATTGATATTTCTATCCTGATTCTACTGTATCCACTACAATAGCTGCTGCTTCTGCAAAAGCTAATGCGGATCCAAATAAACAATTAACGTTAAACACACCCACTTTGACATTTAGCTCAGTTCAAACGCTCACATGAATGATTGACATTCAGTCTGACACATATTGTGTTGTGTTTCTGAAATTCTGTAAATAAATACATAACCATATTATATAATTTATATATGATTTAAATTAATATGAATCTCTGTTCCAGAATGAATGAATGTGTTTTTATTTATTTATTTCACCTTTATTTAACCAGGTAGGCTAGTTGAGAACAAATTGTCATTTGCAACTGCGACCTGGCCAAGATAAAGCGTAGCAATTCGACACATACAACAACACAGAGTTACACATGGAATAAAAAAAACATACAGTCAATAATACAGTAGAACAAAAGAAAATAAAAAGTCTATATACAGTGAGTGCAAATGAGGTAAGTTAAGGAAATAAATAGGCCATGGTGGCGAAGTAATTACAATATAGCAATTAAACACTGGAATGGTAGATCGGCAGAAGATGAATGTGCAGGTAGAGATACCTGGGTGCAAAGGAGCAAAATAAATAAATAAATAAATAAATACCAGTATGGGGATGAGGTAGGTAGATAGATGGGCTGTTTACAGATAGGCTATGTACAGGTGCAGTGATCTGTAAACTGATCTGACAGCTGGTGCTTAAAGCTAGTGAGGGAGATGTGAGTCTCCAGCTTCAGAGATTTTTGCAATTCGTTCCAGTCATGGGCAGCAGAGAACTGGAAGGAAAGACGACCAAAGAAGGAATTGGCTTTGGGGATGACCAGTGAGATATACATGCTGGAGCGCGTGCTATGAGTGGGTGCTGCTATGGTGACCAGTGAGCTGAGATAAGGTGGGGCTTTACCTAGCAGAGACTTGTAGATAACCTGTAGCCAGTGAGTTTGGCGACAAGTATGAGGCGAGGGCCAACCAACGAGAGCGTACAGGTTGCAATGGTGGGTAGTGTGTGGGGCTTTGGTGACAAAATGGATGGCACTGTGATAGACTGCATCCAGTTTGTTGAGTAGAGTGTTGGAGGCTATTTTATAGATGACATCACCGAAGTCGAGGATCGGTAGGATGGTCAGTTTTAAGAGGGTATGTTTGGCAGCATGAGTGAAGGATGCTTTGTTGCGATATAGGAAGCCGATTCTAGATTTAATTTTGGATTGGAGATGCTTAATGTGAGTCTGGAAGGAGAGTTTACAGTCTAACCAGACACCCAGGTATTTGTAGTTGTCCACGTATTCTAAAACAGAGCCGTCCAGAGTAGTGATGCTGGACGGGCGAACAGGTGCGGGCAGTGATCGAGTGAAAAGCATGCATTTAGTTTTACTTGCGTTTAAGAGCAGTTGGAGGCCACGGAAGGAGAGTTGTATGGCATTGAAGCTCGTCTGGAGGTTAGTTAACACAGTGTCCATATGCATAAACATGGAACTGAGTATAAAATATAAATTAGATCAGCCACTGGTTTTTACTGTGGCAGTGAAATATGATGCACCAACACTTTCACAAATTAACAAAATTCAACTTAGAGTCGCTGTCTGTGGAGAAATTAGCAGACCCATAATAACTTAAATAACTTCACCAGAAAATAAATATAATATTGACTTAACTTAGTGTTTTCCAAACTCGGTCCAGGGGACCCCAGGGTATACATGTTATAGTTTTGCCCTAGCACTACACAGCTGATTCAAGTAATCATAATGTAATGATGCGTTGATTATTTGAATCAGATGTGTAGTGCTAGGGCTTAAAAACAAGACATGCATCCCTTGGAGTTTGGAAAACACTGACTTAACTATTCACAACATGTTATGCATGTTATGTTAAACTACTGTATATCTTATATGCATGTTATTCTGTTAAACTATATGTTATATGCATGTTATTATGTTAAACTACATGTTATATGCATGTTATTATGTTAAACTATATGTTATATGCATGTTATTATGTTAAACTATATGTTATATGCATGTTATTATGTTAAACTATATGTTATATGCATGTTATTATGTTAAACTACATGTTATATGCATGTTATTATGTTAAACTATATGTTATATGCATGTATATTACTCAATACTCTGCACTGTATTACACTATTCAGTCAGTCAAGTACACTGCGTGACAGTCAGCCCTGACATGCTGTATTAGTGAACCAACAAGTGAATATTTAATGAAGAAAACAGGTTGAACCTGAATCTGAAACCGTTAACATTCCATGCAGGTGTGTCTGGCTTCCTCCCGTTATTAGGACACTGATACAACTGTGTCACTACAGGGTTAGGGATGATGCCTAGCTGGGCTGAACCTGGTGACAATGTAAACATTGACATACATTCATTCTAGACCTACATTGTCTCTACACTCTTAGAAAAAAGGGTTCCAAAAGGGTTCTTTGGCTGTCCACATGTAGAACCCTCTGTGGACAGGGTTCTTAATGGAAACCAAAAGAGTTCTCCATGGAACCAAAAAAGGTTCTTCAAAGGGTTCTCTTATGGGGACAGCTGAACAACCCTTTTGAGTTCTAGATAGCACTATTTTTCTAAGATTGTATACAGTATCTGAAAGGTACTCTTTAATGTTCAACATATGTCCTAATGTTGGTGAGGCCTAATTCGGCCAAATCCCTCATATGGACAGTATACATAAATCATATACATTTTATAAATGAGTCTGTGAATATGCATGTTAGAGACATGTTGTAACACCTAGTGAAGTTTCATTTAAATAGAATTAATAACATTCCTGTCATCTCCTTGTCAGGGATAATCCCTGATCAGGAGAATGGAAGTGGGGGTCTTTAAAGCTCAACAACCATCCAACATGGAGTAAGTTCTTATCTTGTCACTGAAAACGTTTTGAACCACTCATCTGGCTTTGAAATCAACAGGCGCCGAAAATGTTCTTACTCTTGTCACTGAAAACGTTTTGACCTTCTCGCCTGGTTGAAGTCAACCAAAATCAAGAGAGGTGCAGCAACCTCTTCTCTCACAACATACCTCCAAAAACGTTATCTTGATTGCCTGCCATATTGCCTACCTTCTGTAGCATGCTGCTAAAAATCAGCCTCCTATTCAGAAAGGCATCATCATCATCATCATCATCACAAGGATAAATTCACCCACTGGACACACACTGGTTGAATCAACGTTGCTTTCCAAACTGTACGTTTTTCCCACAATGTGTATTTCGACATTTGCAAAAGGCAAACCGACAGCTACATAGAATATAATCCATAGATGGCAGTTTCCATTGAAATCAGGACTGGCAGCCAATGATAGTGTACCCATGACTTTAACACTCAAATTGCCAGGGTAAGAGGTTCCAAATCCCTTTTATGCATTATATGTCTATGGCCACAATGCAACAAGCTGTATATTTGGCGTGCATGCTGGTCAAATTGCGGCCTCCCCGACTGTAGGCAACCGGTAACTGCCAAAATAAAGGAAACACTTAAGTGAGGGATACAAAGTGAATGTTATGGTGTGTGGGGTGCAATTTCCTGGCATGGTTTATGTCCACTTGTACAATCTATGCCAAGGCGCATTGAAGTTGTTCTGGCAGCTTGTGGTGACCCAATACACTTTATGCTGGTGTTTCCTTTATTTTGCAGTACACTGTATGCACTTCTGATACAATTTAACTGATACATCCACCGATATTTTTTTTGAAACTATTGATCCTCTGTGGCTATATTATGCTCGTCACGGTCGTCATAAACAGGAGACCAAGGCGCAGCGTGATAAGCGTACATTCTACTTTTATTAACCGAATGCAACACCTAACAAAACTAACAAAACTAACAAAACTAACAAAACTAACAAAACTAACCTTGAAGCAAATATGGCTAGTGCAGACAGGAACCTAAACATAGAATAAGAACCCACAAACTACTCAAGGAATATGGCTACCTAAATATGGTCCCCAATCAGAGACAACGATAAACAGCTGCCTTTGATTGAGAACCAATCTAGGCAACCATAGACATATAAACACCTAGACTACAAAAACTCCTAGACATACAAAAACCTCTAGACAATAAAAAAACTAAACAAACCACCCTCGTCACACCCTGACCTAACCAAAATAATAAAGAAAACAAAGATAACTAAGGTCAGGGCGTGACAGCTCTCTGGGGTATTTTGAACATTGAGAGCAGGCTCCTGTGGTTGGATTTAAAAAAAACGTAATTGTGTTTTTTTGGCTCTTGGGCCCAGCCCCTGACTCACGCAATTGACCAGTCACATTTATTTATTATGCAGTTTTTTATTAATCGGTTACCCAATCAAGGCAGGGACCCCCAGTTACCCACGTGGGCACCATACCTCCTCTCCTCCCCCCTCTGATGATTAGTAGAGCAGCAGCAGCAGGTTGTCTACACTCATTGAGAGTGGGCTCCTGAATCCTCCTGTGGTTGCAGTCAAAAAATGATAATATATACTGTATATATGCTTCTTGGGCCCCCCACTGGCCTGGGCCCAGGGGCTTCAGCCCCGGTAAACCCCTGTATTAAACCGGCCCTGTCCATGTCATTTCAACAAAATGACATTGAACCAAAGTGGAATAGACCTTGAATTGACATCTGTGCCCAGTGGGTAGTCTCTGGAGAGACATGTGTAATTCCCTCTTGTCATCATAATGCAACAGCATTCACTCAGCTTAGTTTTCTGATCGAATCTGCCCCATGGGGGGGTTCAAAGTAAATCCAAGCTTCACGCAGAATACATTTCTTAAAGAAAACAGTCAAGAGGATGTGTTTTCGAACTGTATGGTTTTAGAAGCCTTTATTTGTTCAGGATATTTAAAAAAAAATATTTCCCTCAGGTATTGATTTGGAAGGATATAATGAATGTTCATCCAATCAAAAAATGACAGCACTTTGGCACAAAGCTGTGTGAGTAGCTGAATTCATTCATGCGTTGTGGAACACAAAAGACAAAACAAGAAAAGAAAATGTAAATGAAATGTGTATTTAATTTACATCATCAAGGTTGCAGTTCAACAGCACACTATGAAATACAAGTTACTATATCAACACTCTCTCTGACTTTCATTTTGTAGGTTACCTCAGGTAAGTCAGTGCAAATGTGTCTTGACTTGAACCCACTCAACGTAGCCTGCATGTAAATTAAAGCATTGCACTGTAGTAAGCACTTGTATTTCAGGTCACTGCTACTGAGACCAACCTTGACTTTGGCTACGTCCCAAATGTAACCCTATTCCCTTTACAGTGCACTTCTTTTGATCAGAGCCCCTATTCCCCATAGGGCTCTGGTCAAATGTAGCGCACATTAAAAGGAACAGGGTGCCATTTGGGATGCATCATCTGTCTAATGCTGGAACTCAAGTGACTGCCTTGTGTCCCAGTGTCCCCAGGGAGAGGGACTGCTTGTGAGGTCAAAACAATTGTGGCGCTGCCTGACTCCTTGGCAACAGCACTAGAACTGTGTCCTAAAATGGCACATTATTCCCCACACAGTGCACTCCTTTTGACGAGAGCCTTATGGGCCCTGGTAAAAAGTAGTGCACTAAATAGGGAATACTGTGCCATTTAGGATGCAGCCTAGGACTGGGAGGCATCCCACATTCCACTGAGCAACTGAAGTCATCCTGTATCAGAGCCTCCTAGGAGATGAGAGGAGACACACATCTTTATGATGCAATAACGATCTTTGTTCAAATACATTGCATTTGATCTTTGCTTACATTTCAATCATACATAGGCTATTCAATATACGTAGGCTAAATGAAATAGAAACCTATCTGACAATGTATCTATTTGGTCTCATAAACGCCTTAAACAAGTTTCAAGTTTTAATGTCACGTGCACAAGTACAGTGCAATGCCTTTCTTGCAACATGGGTCAGTGACTGGAAGAGGCAGGAGAAGCATCGCTGTCACATCGTTTTAATGTCTGGTTTCTATCACCTCCGGTTGCATTACAGCTGTCAATGTTCCACTGCATGGACTGTAGAGAGAAGCATCACAATTTGCATATCTCATGTGAATATGACTTATATATTTTTTTTACAGCAGGACATTATTTTGTCTACTTTTATTTTTTTTAGCAATAATATAAACATGTTTACAAATGTTTCCCCTTCTACACAACTGTAAACATGGTTGCATAATGTGGGTAGATAATGCCTAAAGTCTGCCTATAGGAGAAAATAAACATTACATTGACAACCATTATTACAGCCTAATCCTTAAGAGTTTTTATATGCAATTTGTTTAATGCAAAATCTCTGGTATGTCTTTGAGTGCACAGCGGTACATGACTCCTGACTCGAGCAAGTATCTTCATCTTGCCTTCAGACGTCCAACCGGCTGCAATATGAGGCGAAATTGTACATTCGACTCTATTCCTTTGGAACCCAATGTTTGTGAAGCCCTGCTCGTTTCCTGCATTATGAGCCTCCCCTCTGTCCCTAACATGAACAAGTCCACAGCGCCATCCACCTGGGCTACACCTGAGACCATTGAGGTATATCAACGCCTGAGACACCCTGTCGAAGTCACTCGATGCCTACTGCGCATGCTCCACTCATTACTGTTCTCTTAGCAGCAGGATATTATGCTGGCAGCACGATCGCGGATTTTTCCCCCCGTAAATAAGAGTCCCCGGTTAATACATGCTAAACTTTGAGAATATCCATTTTTTTGCAATCTATGGCGGTACAACTGTTTTTCACAGCATTGCAACCAATGTATTGATTTTCTTGTATTATTTATGCATTTATTTAGAAAGTTTAAACAAATACTGGAATGTTGAAAGCTATTGTGTAGGCTGAATTTAAAGAAATACACGTTTAATAAAATACAAACATATGTTATTGGAATTATTCAATAGAGTCTGCAAAACTTAAATTGGTCTCTTGTGCTAGGCAACGAGTACCTTTTGGGTTGAAGAGACTACCTGTCTCATATAAACTGTGGTGGGAAATACTCAGTTTCATCTCTACTAACCAAATATAATTAGCTTTGGCGGTGGACTGTGTCGCACAGCCGGCTGCTGGCTTTTCACTCCACCCCCTCCATAGCCACCAATGCAGCACACTGTTATAGACTCTACATGGGATACATATTGGCTTGTAAAGATTACTTTTCTACCTGCCTCAGATAAAGTTTGGTGTGTCAAATACTCAGTTAATACTCAGCCAACAGCAGACCGTGTGACACAGTCCCCTTCAAAAATGACACATATTTGGTTATTAGAGACCCTACTGAGTATTTTCCACCCCACATTAGCTGAGACGTGTATAAAAGTTACCTCTACTGTATGTGTATGTAGGTCTTATATATATTTTTCTTTTTTTTTCTTCATAAATTACCTATTGCCTTTTCTTGTTGGCACAGTAAAAGTGGCCATTGATTCAAATGTAATATATTTTGAATTGTAATGTTTTGAAATGCTGGCTTTTATTTTAAAGGTTTCCTCGTTACCATACGAACATGACGTCATCATTTGTGCCGCTGGCAGAATACTGGTATAATACTGTCATGGCGGGGAAGAGCTGTACTGGGGGTAAATCAGGAAGAGAAAGCGCTGTAAGTGGGTTAACACTGAAATTTGAACAAGTCTAGCAGTTTTTAGGGAAGGACCGAGTGGATGACTGCTGTCCCTTGTCGAGCACCACTGGCGCTGTTGCGGTACTTGAGCCACGTTTAGGAGTTCTTGCTCATGACAGCACTCTACCTGTCAAGCCTGCTGTGACAATAGCAAGTTCTACTGCTGTAGCCTGGCTGGATTAGTGAAGAAATGAAAGTCGCAGGTGCCTCTTATATTTTGACAGAGGGGAAGAAGGGCAAGGTCTCTGCGACTTGCCTTTAGAACCAAATCTTATTAAGCCGGTCCATTTTTGTGAACGGTTTTTGATGCATTATTTCATTCGCCTCCTCAAGTTTCTGACCGGGGGAGAGGAGTTCTGCATGGAAACGCAGTGACAACTCCAATGTCGCGGTGTCATCGGCTAGAAATCAAACCCTCATGCTCCTGTGCTTTTCGCGGACTACAAAACATACTTTGTTGACTCGAAGGCTTATTTTGGGAACTGTTTTGAATGGGGAGGGAAATATTTTCCTTGTTTACCTCCAGACTGTCGACATAACTGGAAAGAGGATACCATAGATTTTTTTTCTTTCACCGACTTTCCTGTATCCCATTACCGCCTTTGGGGGTGAACAGGTGCCTTACCTGTTACCGCCACCTGTCCTCCTGTAGCAATGGCTAGCGAGGAGACGCCTGGTGCTGGGCGACCAGCCGGGCAAGGTGATGGAGCTGCGGCGGTGTCGCTCAACCCTGGGATCCCAATCCGAGGAATCAAAATGAAATTCGCTGTCCTCGCCGGCCTGGTGGAAGTTGGGGAAGTTTCCAACCGGGACATTGTGGAGACCGTCTTCAACCTGGTAAGCTGATTATCGGAAGCCACAATCTAATCTAAATAGTCCCTGGTAACCGTCCATAGAGGATCATGTTACACTGTCTACCAACCTGCCTTTTCTATTTTTCTGGTACACCTTAGGCTACATCCTGGCCACAATATGTGTTTATAATGAGGGCTATATTGTGACTCGGCTACTTCATTAGCTAGCCTACTATATGGTCCAATAGCTGAGTACATAATATTTACTTTCCATGATAAGGTAACTAGAGTAGTAGGCTATGCGGAACTAGGCTATAGCCTATTCGTTAGAAATGTGTGGGCTAATGATGCTTAAGAGTTTTCTTTGTAGAATTTGTATGGTGATGGAAATGCTATATTGGTTTTACAAATCATTACTTTGAAAAGCTTTGTAACCAAGCAGCGAGGCATGATCACTTTTCTTATTGTTCATACAGGATGCAATGTGCATGGGTTTATCCTGTTCATAGTTTAGAACAATAATGTTTATAGCCCTACATTTACATTACATTTACATTTAAATCATTTAGCAGACGCTCTTATCCAGAGCGACTTACAAATTGGTGCTTTCACCTTATGACATCCAGTGGAGCAGCCACTTTACAATAGTGCATCTAGGTCTTTTAAGGGGGGGGGGAGGGGGAGAAGGATTACTTTATCCTATCCTAGGTATTCCTTAAAGAGGTGGGGTTTCAGGTGTCTCCGGAAGGTGGTGATTGACTCCGCTGTCCTGGCGTCGTGAGGGAGTTTGTTCCACCATTGGGGGGCCAGAGCAGCGAACAGTTTTGACTGGGCTGAGCGGGAACTGTACTTCCTCAGTGGTAGGGAGGCGAGCAGGCCAGAGGTGGATGAACGCAGTGCCCTTGTTTGGGTGTAGGGCCTGATCAGAGCCTGGAGGTAGTGAGGTGCCGTTCCCCTCACAGCTCCGTAGGCAAGCACCATGGCAAGCACCCTACAGTGGAGGTGTCGTAATACCCATAAAACCTAGCCATCCAGGGAAATGGTTCCAATAGTTTTTTCCACCATCCGTTTTTCCCATAGGGGATTTTAGAAACATTTAAAATAAGGTCTGTGTTTTGTGTAGGCTTACCCTGGCGTGGCGTTTTGATAGCCATGTAAGGTGAATATATTAATAAGTCACTTTATCCTAGAGAGATTTACACGATTATCAAAATGTCACGCCAAGGTAAGCCTTCATGAAACAAGCCCTCATTTGAAGTGTTTCTAAAATGAATGGTCGTAAAACGATTGGAACTATTTCCCTGTTTGACCGCTAGATTTGATAGGTATTATGACTCCTACTGTGGCACTCTATAAGTAGTAAAGTGACATCTTAGTGACACTTTAGTAACAGTTCTACTGTGGGAGTGTAATAGACACAAGTGCATACTTGTTGGACTATAAGTATATGGGAACAGGGCCTACATGATATCTCTGTCATGATTTCAGTTTGTTTAAAAGAGGTGTGTCATATTTCATGATAGTCTGCTCAAATTGCACAATATTATTCTAAGGTATCTCTGCAAGGTCTCTCTCTCTCTCTCTCTCTCTCTCTCTCTCTCTCTCTCTCTCTGTCACTCTCTCTCTCTCTGTCATTGGTTGGCTGCAGACATTGAGGCTCAGGTCTAGGAATGAATGAAACTAATAGAGGATAGGCTAGTGAGTCGCTGAAGCAGAGCATGGAGGGTTAAGTGGAAAAAGAGCAGGAAAGGCTGGCAGTTAATGAGAAAGGGAGGAAGAACTGCTTTGTCACTGTGGCAACACAATGGAGTCACACACACACACACACACACACACACACACACACACACACACACACACACACACACACGGCACTGTGTCCCTCCCTCCCCACGTGAACACTAAAGTCCCTCAGAGTCAGCCCTCACCCTCAGGTAGCCGTGAGGAAAGTGGATAAGTGTCTGGCTGCTGGAACAACGCCCTAGCATTTAGAATGCTGTTTCAAATGTCATTCCAAATATAGAATTCCAAGCATGATTTTTTTCTGTCGTTGATGTCTTTCAGTTGAACGATATCACAGTGGTACTAGTTTTATGCTCCGTCGTGTTTCCAAGCTCGGTTTTCAGCTTTGTGCTGCTGGCATGCACGGTGTGAGATAAACCCAGAAATATTACCCTCCGGCGACGTGTCTATTATAAAGTGCATATTCATGATAGTTTCTTTATCCAGAGAGGAGAAGACATAATTGCAGTACACAGAAATGAGCAGTAGAGACAACCTGCCAGGTCTCCGATGTGCCAGAGTGAGGGGATCTCTCAGGCTGTGCCTGCATCCCAAATGGCACCCTATTCCCTACATTCTGCATTACTTTTGAACAGAGCCATATGGGACCTAGGTCAAAATTAGTGCACTATATTTTTTTATTTATTTGATTTATTTCACCTTTATTTAACCAGGTAGGCAAGTTGAGAACAACTTCTCATTTACAATTGTGACCTGGCCAAGATAAAGCACCTTATTCCATATAAGGGAATAAGGTGCCATTTGGGAAACAACGTGAGTCCCTGTGCCTACTGATGCGTTTGTACCCGACCTGTCTCCCCTCCATTCCCTCTTGTTTGTTTAGCATGGCCAATGTCATTTGAGGTTTTTGAGACATGGCACTTTGCATTTCATGCTCTGTGCTCTTCTTTCTGATCTCTCCTTCTGCTAACACACACACACAAACACACACACACACACACACACACACACACAGCTGGATTTATCATATTGGCTGGAACCTCCTCTCTCCAGAAGTGGCTAATTTGCAGTCGCTCCGCAGATGACTCATACACACATTGTTAGGTCAAAGACACAATACATTTTTCCTCAAACAAATCTCTCTCAAATGAATAGGATATCCAGCCAGACTTAGAAGAGTGCAAGGTATCATGGGTAGCGTAGCATTCTGAATTAGGGCGGTCCCCGACTAAAAAAAATCTTGGTCGACCAAGAGTCGTCTGTTCTTTCGACGAATCGGTTGGTCAACATTTTTAAACGTGTATTTTTTCCATATGTAGACACATCCTATGTGTTTTAATCAAATAAACGATATGCACTGAGCTTATCTGGTGCTTTCAGCGCACTGTTTGATGAAATAATTAAGATGCACAAATGACTAGAGGGAGCCGACCTAATTGATTTGTTTGTGCTCAGACTTGCTGTGCTGTGTTAAAGGACAGTGAGTGACTGTGACTAGCATCCATTGTCTCTCTCCTCCATGTTGCAGTGACCACTACTGAACTTCAACAGTGTTTATCCTGCTGTCCATGTTGCTGAAGCTGCAACATAATTACAGCCATTTCTGACTGAAAAGTTCTATTACCAAAATCCCTCATGTTTAGGAAAAACATTCCCTATTCCCTCAACTAGTGATGCACCCATATGACATTTTTGGCCGATACCGATATTTAAAATATTAGCGGCCTTTTAAGCAATCTAGTGCAGTTAATTAGTTAGACCACTGCGCCCATGTGTGTGTTAAGGCACTGCATCTCAGTGCAAGAGGCGTCACTAGAGTCTCTGGTTCGAATCCAGGCTGTATCTCATCTGGACATGATTGGGAGTCCCATAAGGCAGCGCACAGTTGGCCCAGCGCTGTCCGGATTTAGCCGGGGTAGGCCGCCATTGTAAATAAGAATTGGTTCTTAACTGACTTGCCTAGTTAAATAAAGGTCTCACACACACACACATACACACACACACAAGTTATTTTGTTGGCATTTACGTATGTCCCCATTACCAGTAAAACATAATCAAAACCTATTTCTTTCACTTACTTGCTGTGCTGTTTCATTGTTCATTTGTTCAGTCATTTCATTCTCAACCAGGATTTCTATAGAACGCCGTTTAGGTCTTTGCGTGTCAAAAATATACTATTTACCACTATTTGACGTGTCAAATAACACTATTTGATGTGTCAAATAAGCTTGTTGACCAATCAGGACCTGAATATGACTGCACATCACATAATAATTTAACGCGTTCATAAATGTTTTACGTGTTGATTACACTCACTTGTATTTCATATGTCACAACGATTCATCGATACAGCTATGATGCTGGTAAAGTTGTCTCGGGCACCTACAGTGTTGGTAAAAAAAAAGCTAGCTAGCTCATGGATGCAAACAATGTTCTTCCCCAAAAACATAGCAAAATGTCATCTGTTTCAGTAGCTATATGGTTAGTTAGCTGACTATATAGCTAGGTGTAATCCTCTAAAAATAACCCTAATTTATATGACCGTTCTTATTTGATTAATGGTGGTCGGAAGCTAGCCACAATAAGGATTAGCCGCAATAGTGGACTTTGCGGTTAGCCTTCAAACTAAAATATGGCATAATTCTACTATTTGCATCACTTTCAATGACATACTTTTATTTTGAAGGTAAACCGCAAATGCCACTATTGTGCCTAATCCTTATTGTGGCTAGCTTCACAACACAACCCGTTCTGGTTACTGTGCTACTGTATCTATTGTATTTATTTTGACATGCAAAGACCCAAACGGCGTTCCATAGTATGTATGTCATGAAGCTAATAGCAGTGACACTATTACTGTGTAACTCCGGTAGGGCAACATCGGAAAAATAGCGCACTTGGTAGTGTTTACCGGTGCAGAAAACAGTTGATTGTCAAGGGCAATGAATTCCATTATTTTGGCTTTAATGGATATCGCCTTTGAGTTGTATTGCTGACATTTTTTTACTCTCTCAAATGACTGCTTGACTTGTTGACTGCTCGATCCACACAGCAGACATTGTGGGCTAGTTTAGGAATGCTATGTTGCATGTATATGGCAAAATTTGACGTGATGTAATATCCCATGTACCTTCGTTATATAGGTATGCACGTCAGCTTTGACATCGGTTTTGCACATCGGCATTAAACTAGACATCCGATTCCGATATGTTCACCGATATATCGTGCACAACTACCCTCAACCCTTGCACGTGACCAATAGGGCCTGACCTATAGAATATTATAACAAACTCTGAACACGTGACAATAAAATGGGTACAGGGGACGTGACAAATAAACTCGAAACAGGGCAATGTACTTACTGGTTGCTCAAAAGGTAAAGGATGAAGTCAGATCTGTGGTATACATTTGACTAGTTGTGGAAAATAGTGGAGATCAAGACAAAGAAGGTAATTAGCAAGCGCTGCATCCATGTTATGTGTGGCAAACAGGTGCTGTTAGATTCCAGTATCATTTTTTGGACTGTTTGGAACAATGTAAACAACACTAAATAAATGATCAGGTTACCAGAGAGTCTGTTGTAATATTTACTTTTGTAAAGCCTTTATTACGGCAAAGACCAAAAACAGTTACATTCATAAATGAATGCAATTTCTGAAGTGGAACGGTTTGCTAATTATTCCAGAATCACTTTATTTTATTTTAAAACGAAAATACATGATTGCATTTAAAATCATGACTGATGTGACGACGTGTGATAATATGAATGAATGATTGATTGATGCTGTAGCCTATATAAGTATTGAAATATAGGCCGTAAGTAAGTTACGGTATTAAGACTGAACAGGATGTGCTCTTTGGCCTACAGCTCGATGGTGGTTATACAAGGCTGCTATACTAAGCCTACTGATGATAATGACATAACTTATTATTATTATGATGATCATAATGATAATAATAGTAATAAGAAGGAGATCAAGAAAAAGAAGGGTTATTATTATAACTTTGCTATTATACACATAGCAATATGGTCTAGGAAGTTGCGGCAAGAACCGCCGACAGCCATCACTATCCAATGCGGGAGAAAGCACGTTTGTTATAAAATAATTAGTATTAGTATTGCACCATTGTTCTTATGTTATAACCATATACAATTCAGTAGCACATGTCTTAGTGATGGACTGCCATCCCCACGGTCTCCACAATGGATCAGTCCACTCAGACAGGTGTCTTTGTACACCATGAAATTATTCTTGTTTTTTGCTACTGTTCGACTAAAGAAATCTCGATCGACCAACAGCCTATCGACCTGTTGATACCTTCCAATTGGCGCCAGATTTTCATGCAAATATTCTAAAATCTGCATAAAGAAAATATGCGCATTTTCCCACCAGTGGTGTTTTACCAAACTGACTCGTTGCGGTTAAAATTCAGTGCGTGATGACGTAGTGTGCAAAACATGTCATTTCTTTGTACCAAATAAAAATCCAAAGTTCATTGTGTTTCCATTGCATTTTCATCTCTACCGATAGTTTTGTCACAAACTGTTGCGTTATATAGTGTATGTGCCAACTCTGGTCTCTGCATGTGTGCTCTAGCCAACAGCTGGCAGATACAGTGCTGCTAGGCTAGTGTACATGATGACATTATTATGGATAAAAGCGAGAATATATATTTTTTTATGTCATGTTTTTTTATTTATTCAATAGAGTGATCTGGGACGTGCAACTATAGTTTTCCTTCGAAAAATACATCAGTGCAACACATTAAGCAGAAGTGGCTTCATTTTTTAAATCAGATGACAACAGAAGTGCAACACTATTTGACTAGCAGCCACACAAGTAAATGATCTAACAATAAAACATATTTTTTGTGTGTGTATATACGATGCATGGCCATCGTAGTTCTAATGTTTATCATAGAAAGAATGTAGCCAGCTACATTTGTTTTGCTTGAAGTTCATCTTGCATTTTAGCAGAGAAAAGCAGGCTACACCTAGAAAAGTGGCTACACATCAGTCAGAGCACTGTCTCCTGATAAAATTCCCGTTTGTGAATTCTCATCAGAGTAGAGAAGTGCAAGTGAAGCACCAAATTATCCTGACGCCGAGCACAAATGAGAATAAAGAGCATTTTAGATCTGCGTTTACAAAACGCAGCAAGATGTGTCTTATGCGTTTTATCATTTTGTTTTTTTTCTGTGTGAAATACTCTGCGTTAACATGACCCCTGCATCATGGACAATAAGCTAGGCCTAGCTATAGGTCTACCTCAGGCCGTCACACTCAGCCAGGCAGCTTGATTTAACTGCGCCTCCCCACTCACTGGAAGCTGAATCCTATGCCAGTCTGGCTCTGCTCTGTAAACCATTGACTCAGAATGACTAAGACTGCTGGGCTCTGCTCTGACACTGGAGATGGGGGATTTGGCTCTGTGGAATGTCACCTGGGTTTTACTCCAAGCCAGGTCGCTATGGCTGGGCAGGCCCATGATAGCCTTTTGTAGTGGTTGCCATGGAAACCATGCATGCGAACAGGCAATCAGGTTCCCCTCTCCCTGATGCTGGAGTAGGTGAAGTTTCCCCTAGACGCTGGGTCAGTTTTGTATTTTTCCCACTAATAGTTAAGTTAGGATTGGGCGAAGGGGAAACTGATCCTAGATCTGTACTTTGGTGAAACCTCTGAGCTAATACTGTAGTGGATATCCCTGTGCATCCTGGTCAAGGTTGTTAGAGAGTTAGAGTAACTACTTTGTGCATATGTGTGCATTTTCTATTTCAATTCTCATGCAGAGGGACATGGCCTTTGTTGTACCTTGTGCTTTCATTCATAATTCAAATATTTCTGAACTTTTATTTGAGTTCGTTTGTAGGCCTCTGTCTGAATCCAATTGTTGCATTCAGTCTTTATAGATTAACAGCTCCTCTTGTCTCAGCTCTCATAAATATTTCAGCCTGCGCTCCTGTATTCAGTTTCCTCAGTAGAATGTCATAGACACCTGAGCTGCATGTATTCAGTTTCCTCAGTAGAATGTCATAGACACCTGAGTATTCAGTTTCTCAGCATGTAGTCAGTTTTTCCTCAGTAGAATATCATAGACACCTGAGCTGCATGTATTCAGTTTCCTCAGTAGAATGTCATAGACAGCTGAGCTGCATGTATTCCGTTTCCTCAGTAGAATATCATAGACACCTGAGCTGCATGTATTCAATTTCCTCAGTAGAATGTCATAGACACCTGAGCTGCATGTATTCAGTTTCCTCAGTAGAATATCATAGACACCTGAGCTGCATGTATTCAGTTTCCTCAGTAGAATGTCATAGACACCTGTGCTGCATGTATTCCGTTTCCTCAGTAGAATGTCATAGACAGCTGAGCTGCATGTATTCCGTTTCCTCAGTAGAATGTCATAGACACCTGTGCTGCATGTATTCCGTTTCCTCAGTAGAATGTCATAGACACCTGAGCTGCATGTATTCAGTTTCCTCAGTAGAATGTCATAGACACCTGAGCTGCATGTATTCAGTTTCCTCAGTAGAATGTCATAGACACCTGAGCTGCATGTATTCCGTTTCCTCAGTAGAATATCATAGACACCTGAGCTGCATGTATTCCGTTTCCTCAGTAGAATATCATAGACACCTGAGCTGCATGTATTCCGTTTCCTCAGTAGAATATCATAGACAGCTGAGCTGCATATTACAGAAACCCTGTTCCTTTATCTGAATCCTGACCTTCAGTGTCTCTGCTTAGTTGACTGTGGCAGAATATTTTTATTTATTTTGTGATGTCATCAGGCTTTCATGTTCTTTCTCGTGTGTGTGTGCACCGAATATACAGATGTCGCATGTCTCTCCTGTTCTGTTGGGGTGATATTGATGACGGGGTCCTTCTCGGAGGCAGGCTGCCTGTCAGGAGAGAAATGAGGTGCTCCGAACTAGAGCATCTCCTCTCGCCGACGCTTTAAATAGCACACACACAATATCACATTGTACAATTTCTACTGAGGGCACAGGGAAGGAACAAGGCAACTACTCTCTCCAGGCGTGCTCTCTCCTTCTTTCTCTCTCCTTCTAATCTTGACACATGAATGATATCCTATCTGCTCCCTCTGTCACACACAAGACTTATTCTACCTCTGTCTCTTAGGCTCTCTCTTTGTCTCTCTCTTTGGCTCTCTCGCCCCCCTTTTTTACTCTGCTGCTAATCCCAATAGGATAGTTCTGTATTTTCTTTCAACACCTCCCTCCTGCCCTCTTCTCTTCTCTCCTTTAATATTCCCTCTTTGACTCTGTATCCACAGACAGATAAGATTCAATCACACAAGCACTCCATTTCTTTGTGAAGCTGTGCTGTTTCACATTCCCTCGCTGTAACCACCTCCCTCCTGACAGAAATTGGCCTGATAATTTAAAAAAAATAATGTGAATGAAAGTCTAGTAGGCCTTCTGCTGCTGTAATCGTGTTGAAGGGGACGGTTTTGAAGGCCTGGATGTATCTCGGCCCAAACTGGTTTTAATCAGTTTAGGGTTTGAGACCATAACACTTGTATTTGTGACCCTTTGACTTGGCAGCGAGACACCAATGTTTTAATTGGTCGCTAGGTTCACAATTTGCTTATTTATTTATTATCATAATTTA
This sequence comes from Oncorhynchus nerka, assembly GCF_034236695.1. Lineage (NCBI taxonomy): Eukaryota > Metazoa > Chordata > Actinopteri > Salmoniformes > Salmonidae > Oncorhynchus > Oncorhynchus nerka. The sequence goes on along the minus strand of NC_088413.1, from coordinate 27,542,461 downwards.
CTCAAACCGCAATTGGTATCTCGGATGAATCTTTGTGATGCGCAATTGTAATCATGCTCTTTTTGAATGAACACTCCCCAAAAACAACTTCCCATTTTAAATGTTGACTGCAAAGTACGTCTACCCGGCAGAATAATATCATGATGACTTGTTTTGCAAACTCTGCCATCACATGTAGCCTACACTGTACAAAAGCACCGCTAGCCAAACACGAGGCACGCAATTGAATTAAAGGACAACTACACTCTCCACCTTTTTTTTCCTCTCCCCCAGACCTCAAAAGTGGTCTCTTGATGTGGTTTAAAAATACATTGTTGTGGTTTCAGAAAGAGGGTTTGAAGGAGACCTATAATACTGTAGGCTCAAACTTGTTTTAGTCAAATTGTTATGTGTCCATTATCTGCTTAACTACCATCATGATGACTGGGTGTTTATTTAGCCAACAGGAGAGCAGATAATCACCTACAGTGCTTCAGTCATCCTCTCTCTGTGCTGACAAACATACAGACTTGGGGACAGCTCAGAGGATTTAGTATCCTTAACTAGAGGTCGACGGATTATGATTTTTCAACGCCGATACCAATACCGATTTATTGGAGGACCAAAAAAAAGCCAATGCCGATTTAAAAATGTTTAAAAAAACAAACATTTGTAATAATGACAATTACAACAATACTGAATGAACACTTATTTTAACTTAATATAAAACAATATAATACATACAATCAAGTTAGCCTCAAATAAATAATGAAACAAGTTCAATTTGGTTTAAATAATGCAAAAACAAAGTGTTGGAGAAGAAAGTAAAAGTGCAATATGTGCCATGTAAGAAAGCTAACGTTTAAGTTCCTTGCTCAGAACATGAGAACATATGAAAGCTGGTGGTTCCTTTTAACATGAGTCTTCAATATTCCCAGGTAAGAAGTTTTAGGTTGTAGTTATTATAGGAATTATAGGACTATTTCTCTCTATACCATTTGTATTTCATTAACCTTTGACTATTGGATGTTCTTATAGGGACTTTAGTATTGCCAGTGTAACAGTATAGCTTCCGTCCCTCTCCTCGCTCCTACCTGGGCAGCGTTACCCATCACTCCACAAGGGGAACAACCACTCCAAGTCTCAGAGCAAGTGACGTTTGAAACGCTATTAGCGCGCACCCCGCTAACTAGCTAGCCATTTCACATCGGTTACACCAGCCTAATCTCGGGAGTTGATAGGCTTGAAGTCATACACAGCGCAACGCTTGAAGCACAGCGACGAGCTGCTGGCAAAACGCACAAAAGTGCTGTTTGATTGAATGCTTACGAGTCTGCTGGTGCCTACCATCGCTCAGTCAGACTGCTCTATCAAATCACAGACTTAGTTATAACAAAATAACACACAGAAATACGAGCCTTCGGTCATTAATATGGTCGAATCCGGAAACTATCATCTCGAAAACAAGACGTTTATTCTTTCAGTGAAATGCGGAACCGTTACGTATTTTATCTAACGGGTGGCATCCATAAGTCTAAATATTCCTGTTACATTGCACAACCTTCAATGTTATGTCATAATTACGTAAAATTCTGGCAAATTAGGCGGCCCAAACGGTTGTATATACACTGACTCTGCGTGCAATGGAAGTGACACAATTTCACCTGGTTAATATTGCCTGCTATCCTGGATTTCTTTTAACTAAATATGTAGGTTTAAAAATATATACTTCTGTGTATTGATTTTAAGAAAGGCTTTGGTGTTTATGGTTAGGTACACATTGGAGCAACGATACGCACCGCATCGATTATATGCAACGCAGGACACACTAGATAAACTAGTAATATCATCAACCATGTGTAGTTAACTAGTGATTATGATTGATTGATTGTTTTTTATAAGTTAAGTTTAATGCTAGCTAGCAACTTACCTTGGCTTACTGCATTTGCGTAACAGGCAGGCTCCTCGTGGATTGCAATGTAATCCGGTGGTTAGAGCATTGGACTAGTTAACTGTAAGGTTGCAAGATTGAATCCCCCGAGTTGACAAGGTAAAAATCTGTTGTTCTGCCCCTGAACGAGGCAGTTAACCTACCGTTCCTAGGCCGTCATTGAAATTAAGAATGTGTTCTTAACTGACTTGCCTAGTTAAATAAAGATGAAATAAATCAGCCAAATCGGAGTTCAAAAATACAGATTTCCGATTGTTATGAAAACTTGAAATTGGCCTTAATTAATCGGCCATTCCGATTAATCGGTTGACCTCTATCCTTAACGCCTTCCTCTGGTGTCTCTCTTTACACTTTGATGGGACAGACTTGTGTCAGCTAATAGACCAAAGAGCCTCTGAACTTGGCCTTCATAAAATGGAGCTGTCCATGACTTTGTCTGGCTTAGATGCTATTCAGCATAACTTCTGTGGCTGTGGTTGAGAGCTTCAGGTTCCTTGGTGTCCACATCACCAATAAACTATCATGGTCCAAACATACCAAGACAGATGTGAAGAGGGCACAAGAAAGCTTATTCCCCCTCAGGAAACTAAAGAGATTTGGCATGGGTCCTCAGATCCTCAAAAGTTTCTACAGCTGCACCATCCTGAGTGGTTGCATCACTGCCTGGTATGGCAACTGCTCGGCCTCCGACCCCAAGGCACTATAAAGGGTAGTGCGTGCGGCCCAGTAAATCAAGCTCCCTGCCATCCAGGACCTCTATACTAGGCGGTGTCAGAGAAAGGCCCAAAAAGACTCCAGCCACCCTAGTCATAGACTGTTCTCTCTCTGCATTGTTGGTTAAGGGCTTGTAAGTAAGCATTTCACCTGTTGTATTCGGCACGTGTGACAAATAACATTTGATTTGTGGTGTTTTTGGTTGTGGTCTACAATGTTGCTTCAAGTCAGATCTATAGAGGTTAAACAGAAAGCTATTTAAATTCAATAATGTGACATTGTCCCCATGGTTACCATGGCAGCCCATCATTTGAAAGGCTATTATATATATATAATGCATTTTTGCTGCCACTTTTAAGAGGAAGGCTAAATCTAATTATCATTTAATGTTTCTCCCCTTTCATTTTCATAAATGTTGACAAATGCCAACGTCTTTAACTTTCTATGCCAGACCAGGCTTACAGACTTCTACCTTCAAGCTACACTGTAGTTTTATATTGTATAGCCTATTTGAAATGCAAAACAGTGTCGTCTACATAATGTTGGATGACTGGATCAGTTGGGGTCAGTGTTGTTAGGACTACTACCCTGTTTACTACTGTTGGCTGTCAGCACTCAAAATAGAATCCAGTCAGTCCTGTTGGCCTGGGCCACTTCTTCTCTGCCATTTTTGTTATTTCTGTAAACAAAGCTACGAACACCCACCGCCACCGCCTTTCACATCAACACAAACGAGCGTTAAGGCATGCTTCTGACCGTGCCAGAGGAAACACACAGAACAGAAAACAGAATCAGACTGTCAATGGATGGAATACCCTTGTACCACACAAAGCATTGAAACCTGCCCTAGTGTTGGGCTGGTGGCTAGTCACCGGAACAGTATAATATAATTGAGGTTTATTTGTTGTGACGTCAGTATCTGGTGGTTTTTAATCATTTTAAGTGGGAATCGCTCAATTGGGTCGTTGGTTTCCTACATCTTTGTCTTAGCTTAGCCCATAGCAGTCAAAAATGTAACAAAACTATTGTGGTGGTTCACTTCTGACAGTTATTCTGCAGTGGTTTAAAAAGGAAGTTCTCTTATTAAGTGAAGAATTGATATGATATGAAGCCGACATGTTTTGGTTTGTAGCAAGCATTCAGTTTGTTAGTTTCTTACCACTCTGGTCTGTCTCCATGTCTTTGTTAAACTGTTACATTTCTGACTGTTCTTCCAGTGGTTTAAAAGGGGGAAGTCCTCTCAGTGAAGAGTTTGTTCTGTGGGTGCAGTCTGACTATCCTCCTTAGCTATCAGACTGATCACCACACTCCGGGGAGCTTCTGCAGGGCACAGAGCAAGGGCGAGATGCTGCAGAGTGTGTGTGTGTGTGTGTGTGTGGTGGGTGCACACAGGCTTGTGGTGGCTGTGTGTGGGTGTTTGTTGTATGCTGATCTCATCTCCATTGCAGCGGACTTTGTAATCATGACTTCCATGCTTTGTTGGAAGTACTAGGTTAACATCAGTGTTGTCAGTCCCTATAGTAGAGATGAGTACCTGCCTGGAGTTGTACAATTCCAGACATTTGAATATGAATGACCTGACAAAGAGAAAGTGGAAGAACTTGTTTCCCTGTTGACTGTTTAAACTTTCAACTGATCAGACCTGTTGCCCCTGGTCCTTTGTAGCTTTGGCTGCATCAGTGGATCAGTGACTGGACACACACCAGGGATGATATTACCTGACACAGAGGTCACAAAGAGGAAGGGCATTGAGACACACACACACACACACACACACACACACACACACACACACACTCTCTCTCTCTCTCTTCCCAATATTAGCTTGATCGTCCCTTTGCCAATAAAGGACTAATCTCATCACCGTCGCTGCACAGTGAAACAACGCACTGAATAAGCAAAGCAATATCAAACCCGCAACCTGCTAAACATCTCTCTCAGTAAGGCTTGTAATGACATGGAAATGTTGTTTTACAGGTAATGTATTTGTGTTGGGCTGCCTTTTTTAAAGGCTTTCTTTTTCAACCAAACACAGTGGAAAGTGCTCTCTTGAAAATGAGCGTCTTCCCTTAGTTATAGTAAATTAGATTTTTTTGGGTTAATCCCAAATGGCACCCTATTCCCTACATCGTGCACTAATTTTTTTAACATAGCACTATGGGCCATGGTCAGAAGTAGTGCACTAGGGAATAGGGTGTCAATAAGGACACTGCCATTGCGTGGTGGCCATTAAGCATTCTTTCCCTGTCCTCAGGGCACATTGATTCATGAGGCAAAGACCAAGCTAAACCTGCAGTGGTATATTACCATTGTACTACTATTGCTATTTTAGGAATATAATATCAGAGCTGCATTTTCTCCATAGTCAGGCAAGTTTCATGCATTTAATTCATTGTATACAAACTGCCAAGTTGACAAATCCTAAAGGAGCTTTTTTCAGTTGCATCTTCCCCAGTCTCCCTTCAGCTATGCTTACTCATCTGTACAAGCAGATTAAATCAATGTTGTTGCATTGAAGGGTGTGATTCGCTTCATGGAAACACACACCTGCTAATCGCTAGCCAAAGGTGACCAAAGACTCGCACTGATGAAAAGCTCAGTTGTTGAGACGGGACTTTTTAGATGGGCTGTTTATGCCGAAAAGTTTCTTTGATCTTTGTGTGTGATAATATGGTAATATACCACTGCAGGTTTAGTCTAACAGACGCACACACTGCACATTTCTGGTTGGATTATATTGCCTTTATCATCGGTAGCTTGGATCAAGTAGCTAGTAGGTGAGTGAGAGAGATCAGATGATAACAGGGGTACAGAGACACCTGTCCCAGACACCCGTAAAGGCCTTATGGTGACTCCTGATTCCACTGAGACGTTGGGTTCAGCTCCGTGTTAAGATCAAACTCCTATTGACTGTCACCCAGTGCTTCAGAATGACTGGCTGCGTCACCGCTCGGTATGGAAACTGCCATCCATCCTCTATACCAGGCGGTGTCCCTGATTTGAAGTGTTGATCGTCTCTAATAGAAGTGCTTCTTTACAGCGAGATGGGGGGGCCGGCGGCGTAGTGCTGTAGTCGTAACCTAGCCGCCATCCCTTTGCATACTAATTGCAGTGTGGCTTTTAGCGACGGCCATTAGAGCCGTTATCGTCCCTGACACCTCGGCGACCTGAACGGCACCGGCGCGCTCACCCACAGCCACGTGTAATTATCCCCCTGAGTGGAGGGAGGCTGGCTGTCAGGCCTGTCTGTGGGAGAGGCTAACTCTAGCCAGACATAACGCTCAGCTCACTCTGTTCCTATGATACGCTTCTGTTGTCGTTCTCGTAGTGCCACTTTCATTCAGTGTCGTTTCAAACACCCTCTTTAGGCGTCATTGTAATGATTGTATCCTCTTGTACATTTTACATTTGAGTCATTTAGCAGATGCTCTCATCCAGAGCCACTTACAGGAGCAGTTTGGGTTAAGTGCCTTGCTCAAGGGCACATCGACATATATATTTTTTCTCTCCACCTAGTCGGCTCGGGGATTCGAACCAATGACCTTTCGGTGTGCTCTTAAACACTAGGCTGCCTGCCGCCCTTGTACTTACCAGAGCAATGCTTACTGGGGTCCCACAACACCCTCTGCTATTCTAGTGTGTCTGTCTCACACGTACGTCTCGTGTGGCCGAGTTTAGTTTCATTCAGTTTCGTGCGGACTCCGTCTCATGCAGACATCTTTTCCAGCTCCCGCTCTCATACACGCTGCTTTACAAATGTGCATTTCACACAGTGCATTTCACACAGTGCATTTCACACACACTTGTCTTGTTTAAAGGTTCTATCCTCTGTTGAAACGGCCTTGACTATTTCACTCAGCCCTTATGATGTCCTCCTATTGACTGGCTGATTGATGTTTCCTCTCAAGAACATGGGCACTCCAGTGAATTGTCTTGGATAACACCTGGCTTGAACTATACTGTCCACCCCCTGACTATTCAAGTGGCTTAACCAATGAAGCAGGCAGGCATCCACCATGGAAAGATTTGGCATTGCTAGAAGGACCTTCTTACTACAGCGTGAGAGCACTGAGCGGTTTACTCACTGATTGTAGGTTGTTCAGGTTGTACAGGTTTCTCCATTTTGAACATGTTTGTGTGTCCCAGTAATATTGGGTGTAGTGTAACTGTCGCGTTTCTCTCTCTTACTCACGAATGTGGGCGCTGGATTCTCCTCCTCCTCTGCGCTTATGGCACCGCCCCGTTCCATTGTGTTCTGGTGTCAGGGTGTCTTGTCATGCACGGTGTGGTGTCGGCCTAGGCCTCTTACACCCATGTGATTCATCACGTCATTGTCTGGAAGGAGGCTTGCTGGCAGTGGGGTAATCCAGGTTGAAGCTAGGTGACATTGCATCATTGTCCTGATTCCTTTTGTGACTAGTATTGCAGCTCCAAATGATCCCACATTCTGATCTCTAAACTCTAGTATAAACAGAGTGTGTGTGTGGTGGTTGAGGTGACCTCGGTAATCTAGTGTTGCTGTGTGAATGGCCAAGACAGGCTGGGGCCTATTGATTGATGGCTTTGATTCATCCTATACCCTTGACTTGTTTTTCATTGGTCTGTGTGAAACAGCCAATGTGGCACGCCGAGGCGGTCTTAACTCTTCATCCCCCTGCAAAGCCCTCTCCCGAGAGAGGAGGAGGCAGGGGGAGACACTGAGCACAGCCTGTCAGGTTGGCGTGACGCGACACTCATAGTCACGATTCCCGGGCAGTGACATGCCTCGTCTGGCTGGCCCAGGGTGATAGTTCATCTGTGGATGGAATTACAGCTGCGTTTGATTGGTGGGTAGGGAGGTTCTAGGGGTATAAAACAACGTCAAACATGGATAGATTGAGGTAGGTGGCCGTACAGTTGCCGGTTAGACTGCACCCCCCCTCTGTCTCAGAACTAGGAGGAACTACACTCTGCACATTCGATGCAATTCATAAACACCTCCACAACACAACGCAGGCCAACTGTTTACATTCACACAGCTGACAAAATGCTGAAGTGACATATTGGCTACACTCCAGATTTTAAAAACTTCTTAGGGATAGGGGGCAGTATAAAGTAAACTGCCTGTTACTCAGGCCCAGAAGATAGGATATGCATATAATTTGAAGTATTGGATAGAAAACACTCTAAAGTTTCCAAAACTGTTAAAATAATGTCTGTGACTATAACAGAACTGATATAGCAGGCAAAACCCAGAGGAGAATCCATCCAGAATTATTATTTTTTGAGTTGGCTACACACCAGATGTTAACCACTTCATTGCCATTGTCTGCTATGGAATGCAGCATGATTGATGCAACATGATTACAGGCAGCATGTGGTTAGCTGTGCCAGCTCACATCATTTGCAGTGAAGGTGTTGGCCTGTTTCACAAAGCTGCATTGCCTTACCTTTAAGTTCCTCTCAGTGTGAGGGATTTCACCTTCTCTTCTGAGACGTCTTGTCTCGTTAGTCAAATCAAGTCAAAGTTTATTTGTCACGTGCACCGAATACAACAGCTGTAGACCTTACAGTGAAATGCTTACTCACCGGCTCTAACCAACAGTGCAAAATAGGCCTAGTGTGTGGGACCTGTGTAGACACACACACACACACACACACACACACACACACACACACACACACACACACACACACACACACACACACACACACACACACACACACACACACCATCAGGTTCACTGAACATTCTCAATCTATCCCCCATATCCTCCAATCCGATGCAGCTGTAATTCCATCCACAGATTAACCATCATCCTGGGCCGGCCAGACGAGGCACCGCCCGGGAATCGTGACTATGAGTGTTCCGTCACGCCAACCTGACAGGCTCCCCTTCTCCTCCTGCCTCCCTCCTGTCTCCTCCTGCCTCCCTCCTGTCTCCCCCTGCCTCCCTCCTGTCTCCCCCTGCCTCCTTCCTGTCTCCCCCTCTTTCCCTCTTTTTCCCCCGCCTCCTTCCTGTCTCCCCCTCTTTCCCTCTGCCTCCCCCCCGCCTCCTTCCTGTCTCCCCCTCTCTCCCCCTGCCTCCCCCGCCTCCTTCCTGTCTCCCCCTCTCTCCTCCTGCCTCCCCGCCTGCCTCCCCCGCCTCCTTCCTGTCTCCTCCTGCCTCCCTCCTGTCTCCCCCTCTCTCCCCCCGCCTCCCTCCTGTCTCCCCCTGTCCTTTGTTGGGAGAGGACTTTGCAGGGGGATGAAGAGTTAAGACCCGCTCGGTGTGCCACTGGCTCTTTCTCCACACACACACACACACACACACACACACACACACACACACACACACACACTGTACTGGCGGTTTATCATGGTTATTCATCCTCTTTCCCTCCTGTGCTTTTATAGCAGGGTGAGTAAGGGCAGAACATTACTGTTGTACACATTCATCTATGTTGAGTGTTGAGGGGTTCAGCTGTGTAATATACATTTACATTTACACATTCATCTATGTTGTACACATTCTATGTTGTACACATTCATCTATGTTGAGTGTTGAGGGGTTCAGCTGTGTAATATATGCAACACAGTGATGTTCACTAACAAGGAGTGGCTCTCCTGCCTGCACAGCAAGCCTGCGGATGAGAGAAATGGGCCCAATGTTCTTCCTTTGAGAGACTGAAGCAAACTAACATTTCATCCTTCACTAGGTCACATGATTATTAGCTTCTGGAGGCCATGTTATTTCAAGCAGAAACGTTGCTGTATCAGGGATTAATGCAGCTCTGCGTAGTTGTGAACTTGCGATAATGCGGTCCACCAATTTGGCAAATTAGCTCTATACCGTACATCCGTGCTTAGCATGGTTTGGTAAGCTATTTGCAGACTCTCAAGTTGTATTCATTGAACCGGTAACTGTTTTTTTGGGGGGCGATTTCAAGAAACGGCACTCTGCTGCCTTGTGTGAAAGGATGTCAAGCTTGATATAAAGTAAAATTCTAATTGTATCATAGTTAACATTTATTTTGATGAGTACATGAATTAAAATATATTCTTGGACATTTTGTTAGGTTTTTTGGAGACGCAGTAGCAGATTTGATGGACTATGGCCCTACCCCACACACACACACACACACACACACACACACAAGGTTCAGCCTCTCTCTCTCTCTCTCTCTTTGGACACTCCCCCAGTCTGAACTTTGAACTCTGGCTGAAGAGTTATTCTGTTGTTGTGTTGATGAAATGTCTGGGAGTGAGTCTCCAGAAGCCACAGTGTTACGTACTGGGTACCTACCGCAGGTGGATATCTGCAGTGTGATCAGGGAATACTCTGGCCCCTTAGAGGTAGAGTCATCAGCTGTTCTAATCCTACGTCCAACTGACCGCTTTCTCACCAGGCTGTGCTCACTCCATATGCACTGGTTTGATCAGGATGGAGGCCTAACATGGAGTCACTGTGGGATTATTCATAGCAGAGAGGACACTAGTACTCGACCTTTCAGACTCTGAGACTTGCTTGCTAACTTGCATCTACTCTGTCACAGAGTAATAAGCAGGTCTTACCTTTTGGCTCAATTTCTGGGCCAAAACAACAACAAGATGGCTGTGGGTGGAGTGTAGGGCCAGATCTCCTGTTGACACAGCTCTGGGAACAGACAGAGGAAGCCTCGCCGATGGCATTTATCACGTAGTAAGAATCACAGGAAGGTGTAGTGATTGAGTAGAGGCGTCTCAGGATGAGAACCTGCCGAGGCAGCAACGTGCTTCCTGATTCCCCATGGAGGACCACAGTCCTGGTGTCGAATATTAGCATTATTAGCATTTGGCCGTATTGTAACCAATAATTCACCACAATTTGACCACAGTGCTAGAGATTAGTGTCTGTCTGATATGAAGTGACCATAACCAATAATTAGTCCCACATTGACATGATGTTAGTAAGGTTTGGTATAAATTGAAGTTTGAAATGGAAGCATCTGTTAAAAGCAAGTGAAAATAGCCTAGTAAACGAGGAATGTTTCCCAAGCATTCACCACAGCTCTGACCTTTTTCAATGGTAAATCATTAACATGCTTCATCACAAACTTGGCTGTTGGCCAGTTTCTGGAATATTTGTCTACTGATTTAATGACGAGCTCATATTATGCAACTAGGAAGTGTGGTATGAGAACAGTGTGAAAGTACGAGGCTAGATCCTTTTTTTCCCCTTCAAGTAGACTTTGAAGTACGTTACAATGATCAGTGATGATGACAGTATCTTGACTGTCTGGTTGTCTGTTCTCTAAATACATCTACTTGAAGTCTGTCTGCTGGCTGGTTTGAGGCTGTGGACGACATTCCTATGTGAGTCTGCCAGATCACTACGCACAGACTCACACACTCATTTGGCAGAAGAGATGCTGCACTGTGCCTGGCTCAGTGACTGTGTCCATCTCCCTGCTCTAATAGACTGTACCCATCTCTTCCTCTCTCTCTTCCTTCCTCTCCCTCTCTCTCTCTTCCCCTCTCTCTCTCTTCCTTCCTTCCTCTCCATCTCTCTCTCTTCCCCTCTCTCTCTCTTCCCCTCTCTCTTCCTTCCTTCCTCTCCCTCTCTCTTCCCCTCTCTCTTCCTTCCTTCCTCTTCCCCTCTCTTCCCCTCTCTTCCCCTCTCTTCCTTCCTCTCTCTCTCTCTTCCCCTCTCTCTCTCTTCCCTCTCTCTCTCTCTTCCCCTCTCTCTCTATCTCTCTTCCTGTCTTTGCTCTCTCTCTTTCTCTCCTTCTGCACCTTTGTCAGGACTTCCCTAATGCTTGTTCTCAACGGCAGACGCACGTTCCGGATGTAAAGTTTAAGGTTAAATTACGGGTGACCAGTCACTGGATGTGCGCACACTTCCTCTAAAGTAAAAATAGAACAATGCGCTAGGATGGTCAAGAACTGTTTTTGAAGGTGAAGAGGTCATGCAGGGGGGCTGTGGGGATCTGTAGTAATTAAGCCAAACTCTGCTAATTAGCAGCTGGGTAGTCTCTCCCGCTGTTTGTGTGTGTGTGTGTGTGTGTGTGTGTGTGTGTGTGTCCTCATTATGTTCATATCTCCGATGCAAAAACAACCTAGCTGGATGTAGACAGCAGCTCCTCCGTGATGTATATTGCCTCACCCAGGCTCCATCCATAATGCTATTTATAGCCACCCATGTTGTTTCAGAAGAACACCAAGCCTCCTGCTCTCCTGCACATCAGCCCATATGTAGGTAGTTAAGGGTGGTATGCAAAACCAATAAGCCTCTGTGCATACTTGAACCACATTCTGTATTGTAGATATGTAGTGGTGTAATTATGTTACATGGTATACTGTTTTATGTGTAATCTTAATGTGTTTGGACTGCAGGAAGAGTAGTTGCTGTCTTGGCAACAGCTAATTGGGATCCCTAATAAATACCAATCATTTAGTATGGTTACATGCAGAATATAATATGATTATTGTGAATGGTCAGATTAATATAACAGTTAGATTGAAGTGTTTTACATGCTTTTCAAGAAGAACGATCTCCCTAATAATCCTGTTTTTACATGGACACATCTGAACTCAGGCTACCTGATGGGACTTTTGATACATGCAGAAAATCGTCAGTGGCCATGTTATTTTTGTGAAGCTTATTTAATTCTACGTTTGGACATAATGTTTGTATTTGAAAACTATTTCTAAGATGCAGACTTTTTAAAAGTTTTTCCGAACTCACTTCACTCGTGCAATAGAAGGAACGCTGGTGCTGATCGTGCTAGCACACCCGCTGATAAAATATGCTGCTCTAACTCTGATTTAAGATGTTTACATGTCTGTAAAAATCAGACTGTTTTTTAATTGGCTAATTTTTACTTGCGATTATGACCCGAAGCCTGATTTTTAAGATGAGCAGAATAAGGTGTTTACATGACTATTGGTATATTCAACCTTCTGCCATAATCAGTTTAATATGTAATTATTAGTGTGCATGTAGACACACACTGTGCCTATTCTTTCTTCATCACCTGTTGATCTGGTCTTCTGCTTTTAAAGGGCAGACATCTCTCCCATGTCTGTAAGTGTTCTATTGTCATGCAACTTTGCACTGTAGTCTAATTAAAACCAGAGCTGTGTTCAAATACACAAGTATTTCAGTATCTGGTATTTGAGTATAATCAAATACACAGCCCAAAATGTGTACTTTGAATGGTTATTAGTAAAAACCAAATAGTCTTACCAAGTTGTATTTGAGTCTTTTTCAAATACTTATTTCAGATACTTATTTCAGATACCTGGTTAAATGCATATTTGAGTCAGTGTATTTGAGTATTTTCAAATACTTTCCAAGTTTTTATCTGTACATGTATTCTCGTTCCCAGAAAGAGTCTATGAGAAAATATGTTTCCTGGAAGACTGTTTTGAGAAGATATGTAGATAGCACCTGTTTTTGAAGGTTTTTACTTAGAATGACCGTGCTTTGTTGATGTAAAATATAATGTCTTGGTCTCAGAAAGATCAGCCAGCCTCTCATATCAGAGAGCAGATTTGGAGGTTTCCTGGAAAAGCAAAAAGGGACTCGTCAGACTGTCTAATGAGGGTCATTTCCTGACCGCCCCTCACCCTTTCCTCACGGGCGGGACGGCCCATTCAGCTGCTGAACCAACACCATGTCAGATCACTACTATAGATAGACAGCACCAATGGTCTAGACAGCAGAAGCACCAATGTTATGTCTGCGACTGAGTAGCTTTATAAACCCAGGAAAGTCTCCTGACCAACATGACTTGACCAAGATCTGACCAGAGTTGATATTTAGAGTGTAGTTATAGCTAGCACCCATTGCTTTTCCTGGTCAGGTCACATGTTTAGGAAAAACACCTGGGCCCACAGCCACTCCAGCGTCCAGGGCCCACAGCCACTCCAGCGTCCAGGGCCCACAGCCACTCCAGCGTCCAGGGCCCACAGCCACTCCAGCGTCCAGGGCCCACAGCCACTCCAGCGTCCAGGGCCCACAGCCACTCCAGCGTCCAGGGCCCACAGCCACTCCAGACTCCAGGGCCCACAGCCACTCCAGACTCCAGGGCCCACAGCCACTCCAGACTCCAGGGCCCACAGCCACTCCAGACTCCAGGGCCCACAGCCACTCCAGACTCCAGGGCCCACAGCCACTCCAGACTCCAGGGCCCACAGCCACTCCAGACTCCAGGGCCCACAGCCACTCCAGACTCCAGGGCCCACAGCCACTCCAGACTCCAGGGCCCACAGCCACTCCAGACTCCAGGGCCCACAGCCACTCCAGACTCCAGGGCCCACAGCCACTCCAGACTCCAGGGCCCACAGCCACTCCAGACTCCAGGGCCCACAGCCACTCCAGACTCCAGGGGCCAGCCACCACTCCAGACTCCAGGGCCCACAGCCACTCCAGACTCCAGGGCCCACAGCCACTCCAGACTCCAGGGCCCCACAGCCACTCCAGACTCCAGGGCCCCACAGCCACTCCAGACTCCAGGGCCCCACAGCCACTCCAGACTCCAGGGCCCCACAGCCACTCCAGACTCCAGGGCCCCACAGCCACTCCAGACTCCAGGGCCCCACAGCCACTCCAGACTCCAGGGCCCCACAGCAACTCCAGACTCCAGGGCCCCACAGCCACTCCAGACTCCAGGGCCCCACAGCCACTCCAGACTCCAGGGCCCCACAGCCACTCCAGACTCCAGGGCCCCACAGCCACTCCAGACTCCAGGGCCCCACAGCCACTCCAGACTCCAGGGCCCCACAGCCACTCCAGACTCCAGGGCCCCACAGCCACTCCAGACTCCAGGGCCCCACAGCCACTCCAGACTCCAGGGCCCCACAGCCACTCCAGACTCCAGGGCCCCACAGCCACTCCAGACTCCAGGGCCCCACAGCCACTCCAGACTCCAGGGCCCCACAGCCACTCCAGACTCCAGGGCCCCACAGCCACTCCAGACTCCAGGGCCCCACAGCCACTCCAGACTCCAGGGCCCCACAGCCACTCCAGACTCCAGGGCCGTAGCTGAATCGGTCAGGTTTAATGTGTGGCTACAGGGTGATAAACGGCTCTGTAAAACAGGGCTGCATTCCCACTGATAACGATACCTAGACTGAGTAATGAGAGAGAAGAGCCTGCCTTAATGCCTAGCCATTTTAATCTTGACAGAGTAACGGCAGTTAAGCTGTGGAATTTCCGTCTTCCATCCACAACTGCAGCAGAGAAATCGCCAGCGATAAAAGAGGAAGGGAGAGATTATGGTCAAATATCTCTGTGCTCCCTGCTATCAAAGGAACTCTCATCCGTTTAGTCAGATGAAAGAGAAGAGATGGATTGTTTTTCAAATGTAACTGTTTGAGCTGCTACCTTGTTTTAGGCCTATAGTCTGGTCCCTGGTCTGTTTGTCCTGTCTGTCTTGCCACCTCGCAAGACAGCACAAATGGGACCAGGCTAGACTGCAAGCTATAAATCACATGGTGAAGTTTACAAATCTGATAAGAGAAGGAAATGCACAGTTTTTACCTCAAAGGCTAACTCAATAGAACGACTTCCAGGATGTGTGGTTATCTGCTTTACAGTGTGAGAGAAATCTAAACGTACCAAACTATATTTTGTACAGTTCTGAGACCAGGTTTCTTGCTATATATGGTGCCTGTTGATTTATAGCACTACAGTCAGTGTAGAGCTGATCATACATTACAGTGGACTGGATAAGGCTCTGTGCATCCGGCCGGCCGACCTACCCCACCTCCTCCTCTGTGTGATTACATCTCCTGGCTGGTAGTTTTTCTTCTGCTCCTGGAGGGGGGGGGGGGCAGGCTAAAGTGTTTTCTAGCCACAGCTGTGCAGTAGTGAGTTTATTAATGTGTTGGTTGGCTGGCTGGCTGGCTTGGGCTGGCTGGCTTGGGCTGGTTGGCTTGGGCAGGCTGGCTCAGGCTGGCTCAAGAACTCCCTGTGGACCTCCCCAGTCCTCATGCGACCTGGCTGTAACATCAACAAAGCTACACAGAACAGTACAGTCTGAAAGCAGCCCTCTGTGCATGGAACATATCAACTAAAAGGAACTGAAGTGGAACATGAACGTGAGGTCTGTTTCAGAGCTAAGACAGCATGAGGTGCTGGCTGTTATGGTGACGATAACACCGCAGCATGGAGGATAATGCCATGTATAACCAGTCACAGACGTATTTGTCGAAGCCTACAGTCTAGAAATGTTTTGCTCCCTGTTGCCTTACTCTGTTTTCTATTACCACAACAACCAACATGATATGTTGACTCTTGGATGCCTAGCGGAGTGTGTACCAGTCCTAGTGGCCTAGATAGATGAAGTGAGTGTTTTAAGCAAGTAGTTACTTAGCTGTACATTTAGCCCTGGAGAACAGTGTGATTGAGTAGACGGTGATATGAATATACTATGATGTAATGAGCCTGTAGGTGTTAATTGTTCTGATGGAATGCCAGCCCTGTGTGCTCTCTAATGGAGAGGACCATAATGGGGAAACATTCATTAAGCGTAATTGCAGAGGGATGGAGACACACACACAAGTGCACACAAGTACTCACACGTACACACACTCCTAATCTAATGACGCAACACCCCACCGTGAACAAAACGTCTGGAAGCCATAGTTTTAATCCACAACTGCTGTACTAGATCATATTAGATCAGCTATGGCCCCCGCTGCTCATTTCATTTGTGTGTGTGTGTGTGTGTGTTACTAACAGCATGAAAAAGGCACGGTTGTGGAACTAAATGTTAATGAGTTAGAATGCGGTCAACAATGTCAGATCATCGCTCCTTTTTATTTAAAATTCATTGATTTAACAATGCGTTTTTGATTAAAGACCGTTTTCTTTCTTTCTCTCTCCAACCGTGTAGAAGTGTAATTTCTGCAAGTTGGTCATTAATCACTATTTGTGCAAGAGAACTCACTGAAAAGATATTTCGCCTGAGCTTAAAGGAGATTGTTGAACACATTACGTTGCTGGCTGTGTTTGATAAAGGATATTACTAACAGAATACATTTGACGCTGTGCATGTCTCTGTAACTAGGCAGTATTGGAAGTGCAATGGTATACATTGTAAACATCAAGCACTCTCATGTCTGTTTCCCCCACAAATATGTGTGGTTCTCCAATCCCCATTCCCTCTGATCTGCAATGTCAGCTCTGGTCCTGTGTGAGCACATTTAGAATTGTTCTTACTCACAACTTTAAGGAAGCACCCCCCCACCCGCCTTTCTCTCTCCCCCTCCCTGCTGAATCCCATTTGTTTGTCTTCCTCCTCTTTCTCCGAGCGTGGTGTCGGGGGAGGATGTGCCTCTGAACATCAGATCACTACTACCAGTGACTCTGCAGCTCAAACCCTCACATTGGCCTATATCAGGTCATAATTAGCTGTAGGACTGTCACATCATAGTCTACCTCAAGCTGAGGAATTGACATTTCTTTCCTAATATCTTCCTCTGTTTGAAAAGAGGATGATATCTCGAAGTCTCGTTGACGCAGAGGGGGTGTCAAAACCTCAGGACTTCAAAATAGTGTTCTAGCAGGACTTTTAAGATAAGTTTTCTTAAACTTTTCTCCTTAAGGGCTGGTTTCTCTGTTATCTTTGTGAATTGAAGAGGTCTTGCCTTTTTCAGTCTCGTTTACTATGAGAAGGAACAATGGTTTACCCCTGTGGTCCTTGCTGAAATATTTGACTTGGCCTTTTTACTGGTATCATCTTCACCATCTCTTGTGCTTCTCTCAGCTACTGCGTGATTTATCACATCACCTCCTCTCCCCCCTCTCTTAATACAGCAGTCCATAGCTGCAGGGCTCGCCCTTATGATGCCATCGTCTTGTTAATAGTTGGTTGGGGAGCTCATGGAAGCCATTATGCTGCATTGGAGAGGAAGGCATTCTCAGGGAGTTGGAGTGAGTCTTGAAACTAATGTGAAAACGAATTGTGTGTGTATTGGCTGTGAAGACAGTTAAGCTGAGCTCTCACCCTGATCAATCTGACAGTGTGGGGCTCTCAGTAGAAAACAAGGCTGCAGGACCTCCAGGCTAGTTTATATCCTCTCTGCCTTAACTCACTACTCTCCCTGTCTCTGTCTCGCTCTCTCTCTCTCTCTCTCTTTCCTCATCGTGTCTCTCTCTCGCTCTCTCTCGCTCTCCTCATCCCGTCTCGCTCTCCTCATCCCGTCTCGCTCTCCTCATCCCGTCTCGCTCTCTCTCTCTCTCTCTCTCTCTCTCTCATCCCGTCTCTCTCTCTCTCTCTTCATCCCGTCTCGCTCTCCTCATCCCGTCTCTCTCTCGCTCTCCTCATCCCGTCTCTCTCTCGCTCTCCTCATCCCGTCTCTCTCTCGCTCTCCTCATCCCATCTCTCTCTCGCTCTACTCATCCCGTCTCTCTCTCGCTCTACTCATCCCGTCTCTCTCTCGCTCTACTCATCCCGTCTCGCTCTCTTCATCCCGTCTCGCTCTCTCTTTATCCCGTCTCTCTCTCTCGCTCTACTCATCCCATCTCGCTCTCCTCATCCAGTCTCTCTCTCTCTCTCCTCATCCCGTCTCGCTCTCGCTCTCCATCCCGTCTCTCTCTCTCTCCTCATCTCGTCTCTCTCGCTCTCTTCATCCCGTCTCGCTCTCGCTCTCTTCATCCCGTCTCGCTCTCGCTCTCTTCATCCCGTCTCTCTCTCTCCTCATCTCGTCTCTCTCTCCTCATCCCGTCTCGCTCTCGCTCTCTTCATCCCGTCTCTCTCTCTCTTCATCCCGTCTCTCTCTTGCTCTACTCATCCCGTCTCGCTCTCCTCATCCCATCTCTCTCTCGCTCTCACTATATCTCTCGATGAAGCCGTATCATCGGTTAGTGTCTTCTTCTTCACAAGCTAATTTCCTCTAAGCAGTTGTCACCTCCCCCATGGGATTCTTTAGGTGATGGTGGTTTTGTATCTGTTAGTTTGAACAGTTTCAGCAGCTGATGTCAAGGCGTCCTCGCTGGGTGGAGAAGTGAGGGCTCGCTCATCACAACATGTGACGGTGGCGTCCGTTGTTCGCGACGCCATGTCCGACGTCACCGCGGTGAATGTTTGATTTGGAGGTGGGCTTGTAGGGAGCTACGACTTTTAATTGCCTGTCAGAGACTGATGTGTGAGCTAAGTCACACCCCTCAGTGGTAGAATAGCTCGACAGCAGCTAGCGACGGTCAGAGACCTCGTTAAAGCGATCCAATTAAAAGAGCTGATGGAAATGTAAATGAACTACAAAGGCAGCGAGCGTTTCCTCCTTGCTTCAGCCGACTAGTGATTACTGTGGGATGTGTTTATGACCCATAGCAGGAACATGGACATGACATATTTGAAAATGACTCTGACATTTTCACCACTTACCCTGCAGGAACAGATTAACATAATTATGGATGTCTGTAAAAATGTCTGTTTTTTTGGGGTGGTCTAGGCATGATTTTGGATTGAATCCTGCAAGAAAGTCTGTGGTCATTTTGAAACGCTAGGGCCTGTCACGCAAGAATTGCCAGATCGTGAGTATGGACTCCTGCCAGATCGTGCCAGGAGTCCAACTACAATGTCTCCAAAACCAGCTCTGACTAATGTGTTGCGTTGGAGTTCACAGTAGAGACAGAACAGAGGGGGAAACATGCCCTTTAAACCCCTTCAGCCAAACATTTACATATTTCTGTTACAGCTGAGCTTGAATAGTAAACCACGTTCCAACGGCTGCTTAGTGTAAATGTATGCCCCCCACCCCCCCTTAAAAGATTTAGATGCACTATTGTAAAGTGGCTGTTCCACTGGATGTCTTAAGGTGAACGCACCAATTTGTAAGTCGCTCTGGATAAGAGCGTCTGCTAAATGACTTAAATGTAATGTAAATGTATGCGTCTACATCAAGTGTACTAAACATTATGAACATCTGCTCTTTCCATGACACAGACTGACCAGGGGAATGCAGGTAAACTCTATGATCCCTTATTGATGTCACTTGTTAAATCCACTTCAATCAGTGTAGATGAAGGGGAGGAGACGGGTTAAAGAAGAATTTTAAGCCTGGAGACAATTGAGACATGGATTGTGTATGTGTGCCGTTCAGAGGGTGAATGGGCAAGACAAATGATGTGCCTTTGAACGGGGTATGGTAGTAGGTGCCAGGAGCACCGGTTTGAGTGTGTCAAGAACTGCAACGCTGCTGGGTTTTTCATGCTCAACAGCTTCTCGTGTGTATCAAGAATGGTCCACCACCAAAAAGACATCCAGACAGCTTGACACAACTGTGGGAAGCATTATAATCGACACCCTGTAGAGTCCATGACCCATCGAATTGAGGCTGTTCTGAGGGCAAAAGGGGTCGCAAGTCAGAATTAGGAAGTTGTTCCTAAGTGTATGGCAATTTAAATAGCTGAATAGCTGCAGTCTGACGGGCTCCAGACCAATTCTGCTCTCTGCATTGCTGGGAAGGGCCCGTAAGCATTTCACTGTTAGTCTACACCTGTTGTCTACGAAGCATGAGACAAATAATCATTTCATTTCAATGAAGTCAGACATGACAGCTGGCTTAAGTCCTACGGAAATAGGTTGCCGTGGTGCCTTCTGGGAAACCGCCACTGTCAGACGTCCTGTCCTCCCTTTAGGCCGGTTCCTCTACGATCCACAGCAGCTAACACCATGTGTGAGATGTAGGCACATTGTCCTCTGTCTCTGCTTTGATTCCTTTATCTCAGTGCCTCATTCAGGCAAATGACTTTTAATTCAAAGGATTCCACCCGTAGAATGAATCGTGATTTCATTAGGAGAGGAAGATAAGCATTTATAATGGAAACACACAGACACACACAGACACAATGCGTGGCAAGGTATAAGTTAGTCCTTAAATATTTCAAAAACGCCATACCATTGTATTTGGGACAAATCATTCACTACACCCTAAACTTCAACTAAATCTTGTAACAAATGTGTAAATTGAGCAAGTTGAGGTGACTAAACAGCTTGGAGTACCCTGGATTGTAAACTGTCATGGTCAAAACATGTTGATACAACAGTAGCTAAGATGGGGAGAGTTCAGTCCATAATAAAGAGTTTGCTCTACCTTCTTAACGATGCTGTCAACAAGGCAGGTCCTACAGGTTTTGTCGCACCTGGACTACTGTTTAGTCGTGTGGTCAGGTGCCACAAGGAGGGACTTGGGGAAAATTACAATTGGCTCGGAACAGGGCAGGACGGCTGGCCCTTAAATGTACATGGAGAGATAACATTGTAAATCTCTCACGGCTCAAAGTGGAGAGATTGACTTCATCACTACTTGTTTTTGTAAGAAATGCTGATAAGCTGAAAGCACCGAGCTGTCTGTTTAAACTACTGGCACCCAGCTTGGACACCCATGCATACCCCACAAGACATGCCACCAGAGGTCTCTTCACAATCTCCAAGTCCAGAACAGACTATGGGAGGCGCACAGTACTACATAGAGCCATGACTACATGGAACTCTATTCCACATCAGGTAACTGAGGCAAGTAGTAGAATCAGATTTAAAACAAGTAAAAATACACCTTATGGAACAGCGCAGACTGAAGAGACCTACCCCCCCCACACACACAATACATGCGCTCTACACACACCTGCACATGGATGTTGAGGTGGTGGTCTGAGGGAACACACTGAATGTGTTGGGTAAGATGTTATGGTATGTAATGTGAAGTCATGTTTTATTTGAATCACTATTTAACTGTCTTATGTTGCTGGACCCCCAGGAAGTGTAGCTGCTGCCTTGGCAAGAACTAATGGGGATCCATAATAAATACAAACACAACTAAAAACACACACACACACACACACACACACACAGTCAGACGGAGAAGATCAGGCAACAGTGGTGCTGTATATGAGTAGCCTGGCTTCACATCACTGTGTCTACTACAGGTCATTTGAAGAGAGCCATTTCCCCTGTGGTACAAAATGCCCATCATTTGTTTCTGGCTCTGATCTTCCCCTGCATCACATGACCTCATCCATGGCTGCTGTTGATCTTTATCCCCATGTACTCCTCTCCTGCCCCTAGGAACTCTGACTACCCTCTGTGATCTCCACTGGTTCTATCCTCTGACTACCCTCTGTGATCTCCACTGGTTCTATCTAGACTTGATGTTTGCACACTGGCACAGTCCTCCCTAATCATTAGCCCTAACTAGGCCTGTTCTATTCACTGGGAATTCTGGTGGTGTAGGGTCGACTTCTAATAACTGAAAGGCAAAACTGTTCCTAGATCAGCTCTTCCACTGTGAATAATGGCCCTTGTGTTTTCCTACTGCCATTACCCCTACAATTCCCCCACCTAATTCCATAAGTTCCATGGAGATGGGTTGTTTGTGCTCTGCTCAGCTGTTGTGCTTGTGTTCACCCATGATTAATTTAGAATGGCCTCGGGACTGAACAGCCAGGCTAAGCGGCTAGGTTACGCAGAAGGGGATCTGGTGACTCCTGGAACAAAGACGATGGTTAGAGGGAGAGACTTGGATAGAGAACGAGAGATGACGAGAGAGCAGTTGGATGGAGAGAGAGGAGGGCTGTTGCTGCTGTGTCTCCCTGCCTGTCTGGTCTGGCCACATGACCTCCAAAGCACCTCATACACAGGCTCCCTGGGTAGAACAATCCCTCACTCCTATGATTCACCATTTCTGTGTAGTTTGAGGGGCTAATATCCATTTTGATGCCCATTGCTTCTTTTTTTGTGTTATGCTGGTGTGGATATTCAATCAATCAATCAAATGTAATTATAAAGCCCTTTTTACATCAGCCGATGTCACAAAGAAAGTGCTGTATAGAAACCCAGCCTAAAACACCAAACTAGATGTAGAAGCACGGTGGCTAGGAAAAACTCCCTAGAAAGGCCGGAACCTAGGAAGAAACCTAGAGAGGAGCCAGGCTCTGAGTGGTGGCCAGTCCTCTTCTGGCTTTCCGAGTGGAGATTATAACAGAACATGGCCAAGATGTTCAAGCGTTCATAGATGACCAGCAGGGTCAGATAATAATAATCACAGTGGTTGTAGAGGGTGCAACAGGTCAGCACCTTAGGAGTAAATGTTAGTTGGCTTTTCATAGCCGATCATTCAGAGTCCAAAACAGCAGGTCCGGGACAAGGTAGCACGTCCGGTGAACAGGTCACCGTTCCATAGCCGCAGGCAGAACAGTTGAAACTGGAGCAGCAGTATGACCAGGTGGACTGGGGACAGCAAGGAGTCATCAGGCCAGGTAGTCCTGAGGCATGGTCCTAGGGCTCAGGTCCTCCGAGAGAAGGAGAGAGCGAGCATACTTAAATTAACCCAGGACACCGGATAAGACGGGATAAATACACCAGATATAACAGACTGACCCGAGCCCTTTGACACACAAAACTATTGCAGCATAAATACTGGAGGCTAAGACAGGAGGGGTCGGGAGACACTGTGGCCCTGTCCGACGATACCCCTAGACAGGGCCAAACAGGCAGGATATAACCCCACCCACTTTGCCAAAGCACAGCCCCCTCACCAGTAGAGGGATATCTTCAACCACCAACTTACTACCCTGAGACAATGCCGTGTATAGCCCACGGAGATTTCCCCCACAGCACGAACCCGAGGGGGGGGGGGGGGGTGCCAACCCGGACAGGAAGATCACGTCAGTGACTCAACCCACCCAAGTGACGCACCCCTCCTAGGGATGGCATGAAAGAGCACCAGTAAGCCAGTGACACAGCCCCCATAATAGGGTTAGAGGCAGAGAATCCCGGTGGAGAGAGGGAACCGGCCGGACAGCAATGGCGGTTCGTCGCTCCAGTGCCTTTCCGTTCACCTTCATACCCCTGCGCCAGACTACACTCAATCATAGGACCTCCCTTAAGAGGTGAGTCTTCAATAAAGACCTAAAGGTCGAGACCACGTCTGTGTATTTTGGAACAGACCAATGAAAAGCTGGCGTATGTGTGCTGTTTTGAGTGAAGTTGACAGAAAACAGGTCGCCTTTTACTGCTACAGTACTTGAGGTAAATGTGAGTCAGCAGATATTAAATGTTTAATGTTTAAAATCAATTACCCTAGAAACTAGGCTACTTTATGAACTATTCAGCTCTTAGGCTGCTGGAGGACTGAAATTGGAGGGCCTCGATTTTACGACTCTTTTCAGTGTGCCCACAACCATTGATTCTTCCCTGTTTTGTCTTTCTATGCTGCCATCGCTGCTCAGTCAGACCTCCATAGTGGAGGCAAGGAGGTGATATTTGTGGAGTTTTACTGCTAAGTGGCGGGCAGCTCCCCCATGGTCCTGCCTCCTGCAGGTTATAGCTTGTGTCCCAAATGGCATCCTATTCAAAGTACACTACTTCTGAACAAATGGGGAATAGGGTACCATTTGGGATGCGGCCAATAGTCTGACTCTGGGTGATTACATCATTGATTGCGGTAATAGATTCGCTGAGCTCTTTGTGTGGCTCACCACATGTTAGGCAAGCGGTGCTCCTACTCCAACGATGAGTTGCAAGGTACACAGGAGGAAGTGCAGCAGACTGTATTGTAGTAGGTTTTCTATTGCTTCAGGCTCAGTTTGTAAAATATTATTTCCAGTGACTGTTCTGCTGTGGGCTGCTTGCTCCGATTTTCATGTGTTTCTTTCCAATCCATACATCCAAATAATGTCAAAGTACTTCGAGCTTGATCTAAATCAAAGCTACATCCCATAGATTAATTTATAACACATTTGAATTCTAAACTGCCATAATTCTAAGCTCTAATCTCAAATATCAGCAGTGAGATATGAGGTAGGCATTTCTCAATTAAACTCCGGGCACCAGAAGACGATTAAACATGATAAATTAAGCCTATTAAAACCCTGCTAAGTATAAGCAGGTCCTAATATAAGAAAGAAATAGCTGAGATTTTTTTCTTTACTGATAGTTCTCTCCCGTCGCGGTGGGGGATGATAAGGCTTTATCTGGAAGGGCAAATATGAAGGCCAGTGAGATATTAATGGTAATTAGGAAATACTTATAAATGCAGGGAACTTTTGTTCTAAAATGGGCACGGTATCATTTGCGTAACTTCAAAGTTAGGCGAGTGGGTTATACTATTAATTATAAACTGGGTGGTTCAAGCCCTGAATGCTGATTTAGCTGACAGCTGTGGTATATCAGACCGTATACCATGGGTATGATAAAACATTTATTTTTACTGCTCTAGTTAACCAGTGTATAATAGCAATAAGGCCCCTTGGAGGGTTGTGATATATGACCAACATACCTTAGCCGTGGTATATTGGCCATATACCACACCCCCTCGGGGCTTGTTGCTTAATTAAACTGAATTTGTGCCAATAATGACGTTTCTTTTTCTGTGGTATTCAGTGTAAGGAAGTGGAATTGTGGTCAGTGATCGTAGTACTTGCCCACAGAAGCCAGTTTCTATTATGTGGTTTATGAATAGCTTATCTGTTTAAAACACATATTTTACTATCTCTGGCTGTCAGACCTGTTTTTTAAGAAATTATATCTATGGTACTATACAGATAGCCCTGGCTAAATTCCTGAGAAAGCTGAGGTTGGGTTAGTACGTTCTCTTGTACTTAGACCTGCTTATTCACCCAAATTCATCCTCTTTGGGGTCCCATCACTCCATTCTGACTGTCTCTATTTCAGCTTTAATATCAACCTTACTACAACGTCATTAACAACTCAACTGGTACAGACACACACGGCTGCTTTTAATGTCGATGCACTGGCACTCGTGACGGTCTCAACCATCAGACACTCATCTCAGCCTTCGGGTTTTCATCCTTTTAAAAACCCCTCTGTGATGCGCACACACACACACACACACACACACACACACACACACACACACACACACACACAGGCTGAGTGAAAACAGCTCTTTGGTACCCACACACTGACCTCCCTCTAGGCCAGTGCTGCCACCACTGTGGCCTCGCCCTCATGTGACTCCCCTCTCCCATCCTCTCTCCCCTGTCACCTGACTCTGATGGATGTCTGACTCGCCCAGAGTGTCAGGCTCGTAAATCACCTGTTACTGTGGCGAGTGCTGTAGAAAACATCCATTAACACAATCCCGACTGGGTGGGGGGCCCCCCAAAATGCAAATGACTGTATAATTTATCAGCTACTGCAACAGGAGGAAAGAAGGGAAGAGGGAAAGAATGTCACTGCTTTTATTTAATTTATTATTTTTCACTTTATTTTATTTAACCTTTATTTAACTAGGCAAGTCGGTTAAGAACAAATTCTTATTTTACAATGACTGCCTACTCCGGATGACGCTGGGCCAATTGTGCACCGCCATATGGAACTCTCAATCACGGCCGGTTGTGATACAGCCTGGATTCGAACCAGGGACATTAGTGACGCCTCTAGCACTGACCGCTGCGCCACTCGGGAGCCCAATGGCTAATGGCCAGAGAGGGAGCAATCACTTTCTGATGAACAAATCATTTACATAGCTTGCCTTTATTTATTTATATATATATATATATATATATACACACACACACACTATATATCTATATATATATATATATATATATATATATATATATATATATATATATATATATATATATATATACACACACACAGATATATATATATATGTATGTGTATTTATATTTATATATCTAATTTATTTATTTAAATCAAGGATTTGTTTTGGCACCTAACCATCATTGCCACCACTCCACAATCACACACCTCTGAGGAGTCATAGATTGGATCAGCAGCTGTATCTAAATGCCGTATTTGGTTTGTGTGTGTTTGTTAGTGTGGGATCCACGGACGTATGACGTGAGCGTGTGTTTTGTCGGGGTGGCACCGTCTGTTTATCATTCGTTTTATCTCCTGGCTTGGTTGTCCATGGTGACAGGGGGCTACCCTGATTCCCCCTCAGCCCCCCCTTCTGTTAATCCTGCTTGACTCATTTTAATGGGACAGGTTCCCATCAAGCACAGCTTGAGGATATAATTTCATCCCAATCAAATTGTCTTCTCACCGCCTGTCTCGTGGCAAATGGTGGCTATCCCTCTTTGCTTTCTGTCCAGTGACAGGCCCTTCTTGTCGCTTCAACACCGCGCGCCCCATCTTACAATATTAGTTTTGACATGTGCCGTTGTTATTTTCCTTCTCACTTTCTATTAGGCAGGGTTCAATCATAAAAATGTCATCGCCACTATTAAATAAATGACAAATCATGACATGTATAGCTTGTATAATATATTTCCAGACACAATGAACATTATTCCTTCCTTAGCTATAGGTCTCTCACACACACCACACACACACACACACACAAACCTCCATGTAGATAACCTTCTCCATGCTAAAGGTAGCATAATAAATTCATTGACATCCTGCTGGCGTGGAAATAATAAAATTAATGTTTTTGGAGGCAAAACATGTTTGCACGTAGTGTGTGTGCATAAACACCAGCTGAGAAACACAAAACACTGGCAGCGCCTAGATGAAATGAATAATATGCATGAAAGGTAAAGTAAAAGCAAGGTTTCAAACATGAAACACTTAACTGACAAAACAACTCACCTAAGGGAGCAATCTAAGGGAATAGCGATATATAAAATATATATATTTATTTTCTTTGAATGTACTCGTTACAAATCTTGGATTTACAACAAAAACAATGCGTTATATAGGCCTAAACCTTTGAAAGCAATTTACTGCTACTAATAGAATTGGAACGGGGAAAAAATGAATTCAGTATTAGCTAGAGTCTGAGGTTTATCACATCCTAGATGACAGTTCTGTATGATGTCTCTGTTATCATAGCTGTAGGGTGATCCTGACTAAGATGTCACGTCTGCCAGCGCCAGTTGTTGCCATGACCTTCTCACCCAACCAGCCCTTCTGCCGTTGTGTTGCTGGTGCATTGTGTTTGAGAAGTATGGAGGTCAGACCGAGGCTAGAGAAGACGACTACAGCCTGTATACCGCTCAGGGCCAGGGTATGCGAGTCAGGAGCGGAGGAGGGGATCGTACCCCATTTGACTGGAGCGCAGAGCGAGTTTCCCAAAAGCTGGAGCATCAGCCTTCTCGCCCGCTTCAGTAGAGCTCACTTCATGAGCTCAGGGTATGCCCGGCCCAGCATGCATCTGTAGTCTACTTGTGTGCTGCTTTTGCTCCTTGATTTAGCTACTCTCATGGAGTTCGCTAAATATTCTCATAAAGAATCTGATAAAACACACAGGTGAAAAATCAAGGTGACTTACAAAGATGAAAAAAAAGATGGTGTACTTACTACGTGCTACTTACTACACTAACAGGAAGGAACGAGGTGGGGAGCTAGACAATTGCAAAAATCGCTGAAGTTGGAGACTTTTATCTCTCTCACCAACTTCAAACATCGGCTATCTGAGCAGCTAACCGATCGCTGCAGCTGTACATAGTCTATTGGTAAATAGCCCACCCATTTTCACCTACCTCATCCCCACAGTTTTTATTTATTTTATTTTCTGCTCTTTTGCACACCAATATCTCTACCTGTACATGATCATCTGATCATTTATCACTCCAGTGTTAATCTGCAAAATTGTAATTATTCACCTACCTCCTCATGCCTTTTGCACACATTGTATATAGACTCCCCTTTTTTTCTCTACTGTGTTATTGACTTGTTAATTGTTTACTCCATGTGTAACTCTGTGTTGTCTGTTCACACTGCTATGCTTTATCTAGGCCAGGTCGCAGTTGCAAATGAGAACCTGTTCTCAACTAGCCTACCTGGTTAAATAAAGGTGAAATATATATATATATTTTTTAAATGTAGCAAAGTATTTACAAACTAAAAATCAGTTCTCAAGTTTTGTTCTGTTATCTATACAATAGACTATCATTGATTATGGCCCAATAGGCCAGGCATATTACCTCTTTCAAGGAGCTTTCTGTTTTGATAGGGTTATTTGACCTAAAATCGTTAAGACCTACCTACAGAAAACAACAACAGCAGGAGCAACAACAGCAATTATGCATCCTGCCAGCCTGACGAGAGTGGCTCGGAGTGTGTTTTAGCATCCCCAGTGGCTCTGCAAGCGTGGAGAGTGTGTTCTCTGTTGCTGGCCTGCTCTCCAGGCACCAACGCATGAGCCTGAAGCCACAGACTCTGGCCAAACTCGTGTTTCTAAAAATGAATTAAAGGCATGTTTCTTTTAATTTGTGTTTAATTTTCAGTAAGTCACAGCCTATATGTGAAATGTACAGACTATAATGATTGAATACAACATGTTGTTTAAATAATGAGAGCTTAATGTCCCTGCCAGGCTAGTGTGTCGTACTTGCAAATGCTTCAAAATGTATTGCTTTGTAGGCTATAGCCTTGAAATAATAGAAATAACCTAAATAATTCATTTTTGTTCTTTTCTTAAACTACCTGTCTGGCTCCTGACCTATTTATGACGTTTATATGCTGTTTAATACGACATGTAGCCTATTTGAAATGATGAGCGCTATTTACAGGCTTTCTTACCCTTTTCTTGTTTATTTCAATTATTTTCATTCAAATGAAATGGTTTGGTTTCAATACTTCAAAACCATACGGTAGTGCCAGGTAGTCACAAAAATAGATGTGTGTTGGTTAAGTTGTGATTTGAAATGCCTCCCGAGTGGTGCTGCGGTCTAAGGCACTGCATTGTAGTGTTTAAGTTGCCACTACAGACCCGGGTTCGATCCCAGGCTGTGTCACAGCCGACCGTGACTGGGAGACCCATGAGGCGGCGCACGATTGGCCCAGCATCATCTGGGTTAGGAGAGGGTTTAGCAGGCTGGGATTTCCTGGTCCCATCGCGCTCTAGCGACTCCTTGTGGGGGGCCGGGCACCTGCAAGCTGTCTCCGGTCGCAGTTCCTCCAACACATTGGTGCGGCTGGCTTCCGGGTGTGTCAAGAAGCAGTGCGGCTTGGCCAGGGTCGTGTTTCAGAGGATGCATGGCTATCGACCTTCGCCTCCCCCGAGTCTGTAGGGGAGTTGCAGCAATTGGATATCACGAAATTGGGGAGAAAGAGGGGTAAATTAAGTGATTTTTATGAATGGAGTGATTTTCAAGCAGCAGTTTTTTGTTTGTGGAGC
Organism: Oncorhynchus nerka; assembly: GCF_034236695.1. Lineage (NCBI taxonomy): Eukaryota > Metazoa > Chordata > Actinopteri > Salmoniformes > Salmonidae > Oncorhynchus > Oncorhynchus nerka. The sequence continues at coordinate 27,512,751 of NC_088413.1, read as the reverse complement.
GGTTGGAAAGGACGTGGAGTGCCAGAGCAGTCTCCATGAGTGGGATTTCCCAGCTCTCAACTCCGCTCACATACTCTGCTCAGGACCAGGCAGGGTTTTATCATCCGGGATGTGTTTCATTTCAGGGAGGAATAACTACCCTTCGCTGTGCCCTTGTTCACTTGTCTTTACAGAATATGACAGCATTGAGGTGAAATAGGGCAGAGAGGAGTGGAGCATCTTTCTGTATTGACGCCCAGCCTGCTCCATTGTTCACATCCTTGTACACATCTGAGACAACATTCCTCTAATCTAGTTGTCCAGCAGGCCTGATCCACAGAGGAGCAGCTGTTTAGAAAAACACCGTCCGGCTTGGTCCAGGGATTTGGTTTTGCAGTTGATGTGGCCCAGGAACCTGTGCCAGGGGTTTTATGTCCTAAAAAAAGGACATAAATAGGTGTGAGGGGAAAAGCTCAGTGGCATATGCTAATCCAATTGCATTGGAGATGTTTGACTCTGTGCTTTTGAATTGCGTAGGTTGATGAATCCTCTCTCTCTCTCTCCCTCTATCTCATTCTTTCTCACTTTCTCTCGCTCTCTCATTCTCTCCCTCTAATTCTCTTTCTCTCCATCTTACCCTCATCTCTCGCTCTCTCTCTCTCTAGTTGGTGGGGGGCCAGTTTGACCTGGAGATGAACTTCATTATCCAGGAGAAGGACAGTATTGTGTGCATGGTGGAGCTGCTGGACAAGGTGGGTGCTACACACACAAAATGAAATGGAACAATATGTATAATATAATCTATGGTGGATGAGTTGTTGCTGTACACACACAGAAATACACAGAGAGAAATAGATTTTCTGCCAGCCCACCCATCGTGGTCTCATTGACTTGAATGGGGATCCCTGTTCTAGTAATTGTAGGCCTATTTCTATGGGTACATGTTAGCGGTGGAGGATCGAAAAGCGCTTTGAGCATCTGGCAAATCTCTTTCTAAATCGGATCCATTATTATTATTATTATGTCTGGTTCCCAGTGTGAGCCCACGTGCCAGGCGGAGGTGTGGAGCATCTTCACGGCTATCCTGAAGAAGAGCGTGAGGAACCTGCAGGCCTGCACCGACACGGCCCTCATCAACCTGGTCCTGGACCGCGTGGCCCACACTGACAGCATGATCGCAGGTACTGCCACAGTAACACCAGAGGCCAAAGTCATTTCACTCCAAAGTAATGAGGTCACCCCAGTCCTCAGTACAGTATTTAGCATTTTGACACCTACCTACAGGGCTGTCTAGTTCCCCTGGAGTGTGGATGATTGTCTCAGTCATAATCACTGTCCAGTGGTTCTCCAAATCCTGTGTTTTTCTACCTTTTTAAATCCAAAGTAATGACCACTGCCTCAGTCCGAATGATTACCTACTGTACAGGTATCACCCTTAGAATGAGGAAGTGAGATAGCGCTGTCTAATGCTCCTCACCTTCCCTCATCAAGCCTAGCCAGCTAACGGCACTATTCTGTGTGTGTCTGAAAAGAGACTACTTTGTCCTGCAGCAACTGAAGCACTGAGGAAGTGCGGACACCCATGGACGGACGGACAGACAGACCAAAAGACACACGCATCATCGTCATCATTAGATTAGGAGTGTGTGTGCAGACCTGACACCACTACTCAGCCTCGCGCTACCCCACTGCCCAGTCAGAGAAGTGACTCCCACACCAGTCAGTAGACACAATCACCAGCCTCAATCACTCACCAGACTCTCACCCAGTTACTAATGAGGCCAAAATAACTCTTCTAAAGCTCAATGATTGACCACTGGCCTGGCAGAGCAGGATAATCAGCCTTAGCATAATGAAACCATTAGCCCAGGGAACATTAACATGTAGTCCAGGCCAGACAGACAGACAAACCCAGGGAACATTAACATGTAGTCCAGGCCAGACAGACCGACAAACCCAGGGAACATTAACATGTAGTCCAGGCCAGACAGACAGACAAACCCAGGGAACATTAACATGCAGTCCAGGCCAGACAGACAGACAAACCCAGGGAACATTAACATGCAGTCCAGGCCAGACAGACAGACAAACCCAGGGAACATTAACATGCAGTCCAGGCCAGACAGACAGACAAACCCAGGGAACATTAACATGCAGTCCAGGCCAGACAGACAGACAAACCCAGGGAACATTAACATGCAGTCCAGACAGACAGACGGACAGACAAACCCAGGGAACATGGACATGCATTCCAGGCCAGACAGACAAACCCAGGGAACATGGACATGCAGTCCAGGCCAGACAGACAAACCCAGGGAACATGGACATGCAGTCCAGGCCAGACAGACCGACAAACCCAGGGAACATTAACATGCAGTCCAGGCCAGACAGACAGACAAACCCAGGGAATATTAACATGCAGTCCAGGCCAGACAGACAGACAAACCCAGGGAACATTAACATGCAGGCCAGACAGACGGACAGACAAACCCAGGGAACATTAACATGCAGTCCAGGCCAGACAGACAAACCCAGGGAACATTAACATGCAGTCCAGGCCAGGCAGACAGACAAACCCAGGGAACATTAACATGCAGTCCAGGCCAGACAGACAGACAAACCCAGGGAACATTAACATGCAGTCCAGGCCAGACAGAAGGACAGACAAACCCAGGGAACATTAACATGCATTCCAGGCCAGACAGACAAACCCAGGGAACATTAACATGCATCCCAGGCCAGACAGACAAACCCAGGGAACATTAACATGCAGTCCAGGCCAGACAGACCAACCCAGGGAACATGAACATGCAGACCAGACAGACAGACAAAGCCAAGGAACATGCAGTCCAGGCCAGACAGACCAACCCAGGGAACACGAACATGCAATCCAGGCCAGACAGACAGACGGACAGACAAACATAGGGAACATGGACATGCAGGCCAGACAGACAGACAAACCCAGGGAACATGAACATGCAGACCAGACAGACAGACGGACAGACAAATCCAGGGAACATGGACATGCAGTCCAGGCCAGACAGACCAACCCAGGGAACACGAACATGCAATCCAGGCCAGACAGACAGACGGACAGACAAACATAGGGAACATGGACATGCAGTCCAGGCCAGACAGACAGACAAACCCAGGGAACATGAACATGCAGACCAGACAGACAGACGGACAGACAAATCCAGGGAACATGAACATGCAGACCAGACAGACAGACGGACAGACAAACCCAGGGAACATGAACATGCAGGTCAGGCCAGACAGACAAACCCAGTCAACATGAACATGTAGTTCAAACAGACAGACAAACCCAGGGAACATGGACATGCAGTCCAGGCCAGACAGATAGACAGACAGACAAACCCAGTCAACATGAACATGTAGTTCAGGCCAGACCGACAGAAACTCTTTTTACACTAATGTGCCAACCCGAACCGACTGCACTTACTCTGATATTTTCTTTTCACGTCGTCCTTTCAGCACGTCTCCGGCAATTATGGTGTAACCAGGGCATTGCAATATGTTTTTACTCGGCTTGGCTCAGTAGTGTGAAACGGGCATTAGGCTGTTAAATCAGACGGCCTCTCTCCCTCTCCTTCCATGGCTGGTGTGTGTCAGTCCTCTGATGCCCCAGGTCGCTCTGGGAGGCTATAAAACATCTCTCTGTTCACTGAGATGAAAATGGTCCTCCATGGCATTAGCCAGTAATGTGTCTTATTATAGGCTGAATGCCAGGGGGAGTGTACAGCCAATCAATACACATTACTGGCTAATGCCATGGAGGACCATTTTCATCTCAGTGAACAGAGAAGAGATGTTCTACCCCCCCCCGACCTTTGCATCGGATCATCGCTGCTACCGAGTGGCTATAGTGGCTAACGCCCCTGTCCGGAAGCTAGCACCAGTTAACCGCGAGCCAGGCGCATCTCCCGGCTAGCAAACAAAATCACTACAACTACATTACCTCTTTCGCAAAACTGGCCTGGACCCTTCGTCGATAAGGAGCCCCGCCGTTCCACCATGACTGGTCTGCCGACGTAACTCCATCTGCTGTGCCCTCAACCGGCCTTTACCGGACGTCTGAGCAGGCGCTTCTACTGGCCCCGGCCTGCTAACTTTAAACGCTGTGTCTCCCGCATGCTAGGTAGTAACGACTACCCAGCGGCTTCCCTGCTCCATCTATTGCTGTTCACTGGACTCTATGATCACTTGGCTACATAGCTGATGCCTGCTGGACTGTTCATTAATCACTGTACTCCATTTTGTTTATGTTTTGTTCATCTGTTGGCCCCAGCCTCGAACTCAGGCCCTGTGTGTAGTTAACTGACCCTCTCTGCCCATTCATCGCCATTTTACCTGTTGTTGTTGTCTTAGCGGATTAGCTGTTGTCTTACCCGTTGTCTTAGCTAGATCTCCCAATCAACACCTTTTGATTGCTTTATGCCTCGCTTTATGTCTTTCTCAAATGTCAATATGCCTTGTATATTGTTGTTTAGGATAGTTATCATTGTTTTAGTTTACTGCGGAGCACCTAGTCCCACTCAACATGCCTCAGATACCTCCTTTGTCCCACCTCCCACACATGCGGTGACCTCACCCAGCATAATTAGTGCATCCAGAGATGCAACCTCTCTTATCATCACTCAGTGCCTGGGTTTACCTCCACTGTACCCGCACCCCACCATACCCCTGTCTGTACATTATACCCTGAATCTATTCTACCATGCCCAGAAATCTGCTCCTTTTATTCTCTGTCCACAACGCACTAGACGACTTATTTTGATAGTCTTTAGCCGTACCCTCATCCTACTACTCTGTTCCTCGGGTGAAGTGGAGGTCAACCCAGGCCCTGCGTGTCCTCAGGCACTCTCATTTGTTGACTTCTGTAATTGAAAAAGCCTTGGTTTCATGCATGTTAACATCAGAAGCCTCCTCCCTACGTTTAGTTTACTCACTGCTTTAGCACACTCTGCCAACCCTGATGTCCTTGCCATGTCTGAATCCTGGCTTAGGAAGGTCACCAAAAATTCTGAGATTTCCATCCCCAACTGTCACATTTTCTGTCAAGCTAGAACTGCCAAAGGGGGAGGAGTTGCAATCTACTGCGGAGATAGCTTGCAAAGTTCTGTCATACTTTCCAGGTCTATGCCCAAACAGTTTGAGCTTCTAATTTAAAAAAATATTCTCTCCAGAAATAAGTCTCTCACTGTTGCCCCCTGTTATAGACCCTCAAACTCCCAGCTGTGCCCTGGACACCATATGTGAATTGATTGCTCCCCATCTATCTTCAGAGTTCATTCTGTTAGGTGACCTAAACTGGGATATGCTTAACACCCCGGCAGTCCCACATTCTAAGCTAGATGCCCTCAATCTCACACAAATTATCAAGGAACCCACCAGGTACAAACCTAAACCTGTAAACATGGGCACCCTCATAGATATTATCCTGACCAACTTGCCCTCCAAATGCACCTCTACTGTTTTCAATCAGGATCTCAGCGATTACTGCCTCATTGACTGCATCCGCTATGGGTCCGTGGTCAAACGACCACCCGTCATCACTGTCAAACGCTCACTAAAACACTTCCGCGAGCAGGCCTTTCTAATCGACCTGGCCCGGGTATCCTGGAAGGATATTAACCTCATCCCGTCATCCGAGGATGCCTTGTCGTTCTTTAAAAGTAATTTCCTCATCTTAAATAAGCATGCCCCTTTCAAAAAATGTAGAACTAAGAACAGGTTTAGCCCTTGGTTCACTCCAGACCTGACTGCCCTCGACCAGCACAAAAACATCCTGTGGCGGACTGCAATAGCATCGAATAGTCCCCACGATATGCACATTTTCAGGGAAGCCAGGAACCAATACACACTATCAGTCAGGAAAGCAAAGGCTAGCTTTTTCAAACAGAAATTTGCATCCTGTAGCTCTAACTCCAAAAAGTTTTGGGACAATGTAAAGTCCATGGAGAATAAGAGCAGCACCTCCCAGCTGCCCACTGCACTGAGGCTAGGTAACACTGTCACCACGATAAATCCACGATAATCGAGAATTTCAACAAGCATTTCTCTACGGCTGGCCATGCTTTCCTCCTGGCGACCCCAACCCCGGCCAACAGCTCTACACCCCCCGCAGCTACTTGCCCAAGACTCCCCAGCTTCTCCTTCACCCAAATCCAGTTAGCAGATGTTCTGAAAGAGCTGCAAAACCTGGACCCGTACAAATCAGCTGGGCTAGACGATCTGGACCCTCTCTTTCTAAAATGATCCACCTCCATTGTTGCAACCCCTATTACCAGTCTGTTCAATCTCTTTCGTATCGTCCGAGATCCTTAATGATTGGATAGCTGCCGCGTTCATCCCCCTCTTCAAAGGGGGAGACACCCTAGATCCAAACCGATATAGACCTATATCCATCCTGCCCTGCCTTTCTAAAGTCTTCGAAAGCCAAGTTAATAAACAGATCACTGACCATTTCGAATCCCACCGTACCTTCTCCGCTGTGCAATCTGGTTTCTGAGCTGGTCACGGGTGCACCTCAGCCACGCTCAAGGTACTAAACGATATCATAACCGCCATCGATAAAAGATTGTACTGTGCAGCCGTCTTCCTCGACCTGGCCAAGGCTTTCGACTGTCAATCACCGTATTCTTATCGGCAGACTCAATAGCCTTGGTTTCTCAAATGACTGCCTCGCCTGGTTCACCAACTACTTCTCAGATAGAGTTCAGTGTGTCAAATCGGAGGGCCTGTTGTCCGGACCTCTGGCAGTCTCTATGGGGGTACCACAGGGTTCAATTCTTGGGCCAACTCTTTTCTCTGTATTTTTCAACGATGTCGCTCTTGCTGCTGGTGATTCCCTGATACGTCTCTACGCAGACGACACCATTCTGTATACATCTGTCCCTTCTTTGGACACTGTGTTAACAAACCTCCAAATGAGCAGCAATGCCATACAACACTCCTTCCGTGGCCTCCAACTGCTCTTAAATGCTAGTAAAACGAAATGCATGCTTTTCAACCGTTCACTGCCCGCACCCGCCCGCCCAATTAGATTCACTACTCTGGACGGTTCTGACCTAGAATATGTGGACAACTCCAAATACCTAGGTGTCTGGTTAGACTGTAAACTCTCCTTCCAGACTCATCTTAAACACCTCCAATCCAAAATTAAATCTAGAATCGGCTTTCTATTTCGCTACAAAGCCTCCTTCACTCACATCGCCAAACATACCCTAGTAAAACTGACTATCCTACCAATCCTCGACTTCGGCGATGTCATTTATAAAATAGCCTCCAACACTCTACTCAGCAATCTGGATCCAGTCTTTCACAGTGGCATCCGTTTTGTCACCAAAGCCCCATATACCACCCACCACTGCGACCTGTATGCTCTCATCGCCTGGCCCTCGCTACATATTCGTCACCAGACCCACTGTCTCCAGGTCATCTATAAGTCTTTGCTAGGTAAAGCTCCGCCTTATCTCAGCTCACTGGTCTCGATAACAACACCCACCTGTAGCACGCGCTCGAGCAGGTATCTCACTGGTAATCCCCAAAGCCAACACCTCTTTTGGCCACCTTTCTTTCCAGTTCTCTGCTGCCAATGACTAGAACGAATTGCAAAATTTGCTGTAGCTGGAGATGATATTTCCCTCACTAACTTTAAACATCAACTATCTGAGCAGCTTACCGATCGCTGCTGCTGTACACAGCCCATCTGTAAATAGCCCATCCAATCTACCTACCTCATTCCCATATTGTTTTTATTTACTTTTATGCTCTTTTGCATACCAGTATTTCTACTTGCACGTCTTTCACTCCAGTGTTAATTTGCTAAATTGTAATTACTTCGCTACTAATGCCTATTTATTGCCTTACCTCCTTATGCCATTTGCACACAGTATGTAGACTTTATTTTTTATTTCTATTGTGTTATTGACTGTACGCTTGTTTATTCCATGTGTAACTCTGTGTTGTTTGTGTCGCACTGCTTTGCTTTATCTTGGCCAGGTCACAGTTGTAAATGAGAACTTGTTCTCAACTGCCCTACCTGGTTAAATAAAGGTGAAATAAAACAATCAAAAAACACATTGATGGGGAATGGCATAGCATTTCTCCACATTTGCGATAACATGAAAATATGTGTACTCAACAAATAAAAGGTGATTTGGTTTGCATAGTATTTTAAGTGCTGAATATCTGATTTAAGTCTTTTTCAATGTCCTCTTTAGTGTGAAGTGTTTTTGGTCTATTTGTAATCAATCCATAAAATGTTTTATGAGCCAAGTAACAAGAGGTCACACAACGATGTTACTCTGGTTATAGAGGTTCTGGAACATCACTCTGTATGTGTTTTGCTTTTCACTTGGACTCTGTTCAAGTCCATTGTTAGGGTGTGATAACTTGTCAGTTTCCCCTGTTCACATATGTCATGTTTAACCTGTGTGTGTCCCTTCCCTCTTCCAGACCTGATGGTGGACATGTTAGGGGTGCTGGCCAGCTACAGCATCACAGTCAAGGAGCTGAAGTTGTTCTTCAGCAAACTGCAAGGAGAGAAAGGCCAATGGGTAACACAACTAGTCTAACCTTCATACCGTACCGCCCTGTCATATTTGTCTTGTAGAGAGCATGGGGAATGTGCTAGCAACACTTCAACTGGTGGCCTGTACACGTCCTTTTAGCCTCTCTGTGCTCTGGTACCATACATCACACTGTGTCGTGCAGACACACCATCGCTGTCTATTGGGATAATCCAAAAAACATTACTGCATTGTTCATGTGTAATAACGTGAGGAGGAAGTTGCCTCAGCTCTGATTTATGAAGGCAGTTTTATCATTCTACCTTCTACTGGGTAATGTTACGATTTAGGGAGAGGGTAAACTGATCTTAGATCAGTGTTTGGAATTAAATCACACACATTTAACAGTGAACATCAATAGGATAGTACTATCATTAGTTAAAAATAGTATCTATACTTAAGATACATTAGTGATTATAAAGTTGAAGAAGAATTTGTTTTCCAACCTGGGTTTTGTAGTTTTCCACCAAGACAGCCTGGACAGTCTTGCCTGGCAGGGTGGAGTCAGTACAGTACAGTGGAAGACAGCCTGGACAGTCTTGCCTAGCAGGGTGGAGTCAGTACAGTGGGAAGACAGCCTGGACAGTCTTGCCTAGCAGGGTGGAGTCAGTACAGTGGGAAGACAGCCTGGACAGTCTTGCCTAGCAGGGTGGAGGCAGTACAGTAACAGTGGAAGACAGCCTGGACAGTCTTGCCTAGCAGGGTGGAGGCAGTACAGTAACAGTGGAAGACAGCCTGGACAGTCTTGCCTAGCAGGGTGGAGGCAGTACAGTAACAGTGGAAGACAGCCTGGACAGTCTTGCCTAGCAGGGTGGAGGCAGTACAGTGGGAAGACAGTCTGAACAGTCTTGCCTAACAGGGTGGAGGCAGTACAGTGGGAAGACAGCCTGGACAGTCTTGCATAGCAGGGTGGAGGCAGTACAGTGACAGTGGAAGACAGCCTGGACAGTCTTGCCTAGCAGGGTGGAGTCAGTACAGTAACAGTGGAAGACAGCCTGGACAGTCTTGCCTAGCAGGGTGGAGGCAGTACAGTAACAGTGGAAGACAGCCTGGACAGTCTTGCCTAGCAGGGTGGAGGCAGTACAGTGGGAAGTCAGCCTGGACAGTCTTGCCTAGCAGGGTGGAGGCAGTACAGTGGGAAGTCAGCCTGGACAGTCTTGCCTAGCAGGGTGGAGTCAGTACAGTACAGTAGCCCTTGTGTACAAACAGCAGATCTAGTAGGTTTTACCATGAATTATGCACAGTCCCTGCACCATTGAGAGAGGGGAGGCCCATTGATCAGTGTGAAATCAGATTGCCCCCATTTCGTTGACAATCTGCTTTTGTGCTTCTCCATTTCAGTCCACACACACACACACACACACACACACACACACACACACACACACACACACACACAGACACTCTGCTAGCTCTGTGAAATATTATGTGAGGGGGTTGGCAAGAGATGATGAGTTTATCAGGAGTCTCTCCCTCACAGGATTTGAACAGAGTGACACACAGTGTGATATGCTGACTGCCGCCTCCACAGAAATTAAACTGACAGAGGCCTTGGTCGGAAGAAAAGCTCATCAATATATTATGGAAGTTTATCAACGTTGATCACAGTTCCGTGGGCTCTGATCTGAAGCGGGTGACCTTGCAGCATCAATGGGAATGTAAAGTAGATCAACAGAACTACTGCATCCTCAGTATAATGTCTCTAGCGAGTTCTCAACAAGATGTTGACTTGGTTAGTAGAGGTCAATATAGAAAAGCAGAAAATAGACCTGGACTCTGTAGTTGTGGAGATGTTGGTGTGTTGTTTGTTTTGCTTGCTTACCTGCCTGTGAACCTGAACATGTACTGTGCGTTCAGGAAGTATTCAGACCGCCTTGCCTTTTTCCACATTTTGTTACGTTGCCGCCTTATTTCAAAATTGTTTCAATTGTTTTTTTCCTCCTCAATCTACACACAATATCCCTTAATGGCAAAGCAAAAATCGTTTTTTAGACATTTTAGAAAATGTATGAAAAAGAATCACATATGCATAAGTATTCAGATCCTTCACTCAGTACTTTGTTGAATCACCTATGGCAGCGATTACAGCCTCGAGTCTTCATGGGTTTGACGCTACAAGCTTGGCACACCTGTCTTTGGGGAGGTTCTCCCATTCTTCTCTGTAGATCCTCTCAAGCTCTGTCAGGTTGGATGCAGCGTCGCTCCACAGCTATTTTCAGGTCTCTCCAGAGATCGATCAGGTTCACGTCCGGACTCTGGCTGGGCCACTCAAGGACATTCAGACTTGTCCCGAAGCCATTCCTGCGTTGTCTTGGCTGTGTGTCTGAGGTCCTGAACCGTTTGTAGCAGGTTTTCGTCAAGGATCTCTCTGCTCCGTTCATCTATCCCTCGATCCTGACTAGTCTCCCAGTCCCTGCCACTGAAAAACGTCCCCACAGCATGATGCTGCCACCACCATGCTTCAACTTCGGGATGGTGCCAGGTTTCCTCAAGACGTGGCACTTGGCATTCAGGCCAAAGAGTTCAATTTCGGTTTCATCAGACCAAAAAATCTTGTTTCTCAGGGTCAGTCATTTAGGTGCCTTTTTTTCAAACTCAAAGCGGGCTGTCGTGCCTTTTAAGTGAGGAGTGGTTTCCGTCTGGCCACTCTACCATAAAGGGCTGATTGGTGGAGTGTGGAAGAGATGGTTGTCCTTCTGGAAGGTTCTCCCATCTCCACAGAGGAACTCTAGAGCTCTGTCAGAGTGACCATCGGGGTTCTTGTTCACCTCCCTAACCAAGGCCCTTCTCCCCCGATTTCTCAGTTTGGCCGGGCGGCCAGCTCTAGGAAGAGTCTTAGTGGTTCAAAACTTCTTCCATTTGAGAATTATGGAGGCTACTGTGTTCTTGGGGACCTTCAATGCTGCAGACATTTTTTTGGTACCCTTCCCCAGATCTGTGCTTTGACACAATCCTGTCTCGGAGCTCTACAGACAATTCCATCCACTTCATGGCTTGGTTTTTGCTCTGACATGTACTGTCAGCTGTGAGACCTTATGTAGACAGGTGTGTGCCTTTCCAAATCATGCCCAATCAATTGATTTTTACAACCGGTGGAATCCAAACGAGTTGTAGAAACATCTCAAGGATGATCAACGGAAACCGGATGCACCGGAGCCCAAATTAGTCTCATAGTGAAGGGTCTGAATACTTATGTAAATAAGATTTGTATTTGTAATACATTTGCAAAAATGTATAAAAACCTGTTTTTGCTTTGTCATTATGGGGTATTATGGGATTTTTTGTATTTCATCAATTTTCGAATAAGGCTGTAACGTAACAAAATGTGGGAACAGGGAAGGTGTCTGAATACTCTCCCGACTGCACTGTGGCTTTACATTAAAGGGTGCGGTGCACCCTCATCAAAGTCTGTGGCCTCTCATCTTGTGCATGTTCTTCCCTCCAGCCTCCCCATGCGGTGAAGCTGCTGTCTGTCCTGAGGAGCATGGCCCACCGGAACGGACCTGACTCCTTCTTCAGCTTCCCAGGGAAGAGTGCTGCTGTGAGTACAGTGACAACTCAATACACCTCCACATGTATACCGGAGTCTCAGACTGATCGTTAGAAGACAGTGTAGTACTCACCACCCAACTAGACTGCAGTCTGACGCTACACCTGGTACGACACTATTCCCCTAAGCACTGTTCAAGTAGTGCACTATGTAAGGTAAAAGTTGTGTCAGACTTGTAGTGACTGGTATGAGTCTCAGTGAACGAGGTGTCTAAGGTAAGGTAGTGGTATTTACAGCACCTCTGGATAGCTTCTAAATGGGCTACATCCTCTTGTGCTCGACTTCCCACATGATCCAAGGCCGGACGCATTAGCAATAACTAAGATAATGCATCCTGAATTGCCTATAAGCTCTGACCCAGCACACATCTTGGCTTCTATATCCTATAATGCCAAGGTTTACCAACCGTATGTAGCTTGGGTCATACTGTGTTTCTGTGTGTGTGTTGAATAAGCAGCATGGGAAGAGAGGAGGCGCACAGATGCTAACTAATCTTCCTCTGTTCTCCTTCTCCTCCCTTCATTCTAATGCTCCTAGCCACCTTCCTTCTGTTCTCCTCCCTTCATTCTAATGCTCCTAGCCGCCTTCCCTCTGTTCTTCTCCTCCCTTCATTCTGATGCTCCTAGCAGTCTTCCCTCTGTTCCTCTCCTCCCTTCATTCTAATGCTCCTAGCAGTCTTTCCTCTGTTCTTCTCCTCCCTTCATTCTAATGCTTCTAGCTGTCTTCCCTCTGTTCTTCTCCTCCCTTCATTCTAATGCTCCTAGCAGTCTTCCCTCTGTTCCTCTCCTCCCTTCATTCTAATGCTCCTAGCAGTCTTCCCTCTGTTCTTCTCCTCCCTTCATTCTAATGCTCCTAGCAGTCTTCCCCCTGTTCTTCTCCTCCCTTCATTCTAATGCTCCTAGCCGTCTTCCCCCTGTTATTCTCCTCCCTTCATTCTAATGCTCCTAGCCGTCTTCCCTCTGTTCTTCTCAGTCCTTCATTCTAATGCTCCTAGCAGTCTTCCCTCTGTTCTTCTCAGTCCTTCATTCTAATGCTCCTAGCCGTCTTCCCTCTGTTCTTCTCAGTCCTTCATTCTAATGCTCCTAGCCATCTGCCCTCTGTTCTTCTCCTCCCTTCATTCTAATGCTCCTAGCAGTCTTCCCTCTGTTCCTCTCCTCCCTTCATTCTAATGCTCCTAGCCATCTTCCCTCTGTTCTCCTTCTTCTCCCTTCATTCTAATGCTCCTAGCCGTCTTCCCTCTGTTCTTCTCCTCCCTTCATTCTAATGCTCCTAGCAGTCTTCCCTCTGTTGCTCTGGATAAGAGCGTCTGCTAAATGACTTAAATGTAAATGTAAATGTTCTCCCTCTCCTCCCTTCATTCTAATGCTCCTAGCAATCTTCCCTCTGTTCTTCTCCTCCCTTCATTCTAATGCTCCTAGCAATCTTCCCCCTGTTCATCTCCTCCCTTCATTCTAATGCTCCTAGCCGTCTTCCCCGTTCTTCTCCTCCCTTCATTCTAATGCTCCTAGCCGTCTTCCCTCTGTTCTTCTTCTCCCTTCATTCTAATGCTCCTAGCAGTCTTCCCTCTGTTCTTCTCCTCCCTTCATTCTAATGCTCCTAGCAGTCTTCCCTATGTTCTTCTCCTCCCTTCATTCTAATGCTTCTAGCAGTCTTCCCTCTGTTCTTCTCCTCCCCTCCCTTCATTCTAATGCTCCTAGCCATCTTCCCTCTGTTCTCCTTCTCCTCCCTTCATTGTAATGCTCCTAGCCATCTTCCCTCTGTTCTTCTCCTCCCTTCATTCTAATGCTCCTAGCAGTCTTCCCTCTGTTGCTCTCCTCCCTTCATTCTAATCCTCCTAGCCGTCTTCCCCTGTTCTTCTCCTCCCTTCATTCTAATGCTCCTAGCCGTCTTCCCTCTGTTCTTCTCCTCCCTTCATTCTAATGCTCCTAGCCGTCTTCTCTCTGTTCTTCTTCTCCTTCATTTGAATGCAACCTAGCCGTCTTCCTCTGTTCTTCTCCTCCCTTCATTCTAATGCTCCTAGCCGTCTTCCCTCTGTTCTTCTTCTCCCTTCATTCTAATGCTCCTAGCAGTCTTCCCTCTGTTCTTCTCCTCCCTTCATTCTAATGCTCCTAGCAGTCTTCCCTATGTTCTTCTCCTCCCTTCATTCTAATGCTTCTAGCAGTCTTCCCTCTGTTCTTCTCCTCCCCTCCCTTCATTCTAATGCTCCTAGCCATCTTCCCTCTGTTCTCCTTCTCCTCCCTTCATTGTAATGCTCCTAGCCATCTTCCCTCTGTTCTTCTCTTCCCTTCATTCTAATGCTCCTAGCAGTCTTCCCTCTGTTGCTCTCCTCCCTTCATTCTAATCCTCCTAGCCGTCTTCCCCCTGTTCTTCTCCTCCCTTCATTCTAATGCTCCTAGCCGTCTTCCCTCTGTTCTTCTCCTCCCTTCATTCTAATGCTCCTAGCCGTCTTCTCTGTTGCTCTGGATAAGAGCTCTGTTCTTCTTCTCCCTTCATTTGAATGCAACCTAGCCTCTTCCCTCTGTTCTTCTCCTCCCTTCATTCTAATGCTCCTAGCCATCTTCCCTCTGTTCTTCTTCTCCCTTCATTCTAATGCTCCTAGCAGTCTTCCCTCTGTTCTTCTCCTCCCTTCATTCTAATGCTCCTAGCCGTCTTCCCTCTGTTCTTCTTCTCCCTTCATTCTAATGCTCCTAGCAGTCTTCCCTCTGTTCTTCTCCTCCCTTCATTCTAATGCTCCTAGCAGTCTTCCCTATGTTCTTCTCCTCCCTTCATTCTAATGCTTCTAGCAGTCTTCCCTCTGTTCTTCTCCTCCCCTCCCTTCATTCTAATGCTCCTAGCCATCTTCCCTCTGTTCTCCTTCTCCTCCCTTCATTGTAATGCTCCTAGCCATCTTCCCTCTGTTCTTCTCCTCCCTTCATTCTAATGCTCCTAGCAGTCTTCCCTCTGTTGCTCTCCTCCCTTCATTCTAATCCTCCTAGCCGTCTTCCCCCTGTTCTTCTCCTCCCTTCATTCTAATGCTCCTAGCCGTCTTCCCTCTGTTCTTCTCCTCCCTTCATTCTAATGCTCCTAGCCGTCTTCTCTCTGTTCTTCTTCTCCCTTCATTTGAATGCAACCTAGCCGTCTTCCCTCTGTTCTTCTCCTCCCTTCATTCTAATGCTCCTAGCCGTCTTCCCTCTGTTCTTCTTCTCCCTTCATTCTAATGCTCCTAGCAGTCTTCCCTCTGTTCTTCTCCTCCCTTCATTCTAATGCTCCTAGCAGTCTTCCCTATGTTCTTCTCCTCCCTTCATTCTAATGCTTCTAGCAGTCTTCCCTCTGTTCTTCTCCTCCCCTCCCTTCATTCTAATGCTCCTAGCCATCTTCCCTCTGTTCTCCTTCTCCTCCCTTCATTGTAATGCTCCTAGCCATCTTCCCTCTGTTCTTCTCTTCCCTTCATTCTAATGCTCCTAGCAGTCTTCCCTCTGTTGCTCTCCTCCCTTCATTCTAATCCTCCTAGCCGTCTTCCCCCTGTTCTTCTCCTCCCTTCATTCTAATGCTCCTAGCCGTCTTCCCTCTGTTCTTCTCCTCCCTTCATTCTAATGCTCCTAGCCGTCTTCTCTCTGTTCTTCTTCTCCCTTCATTTGAATGCAACCTAGCCGTCTTCCCTCTGTTCTTCTCCTCCCTTCATTCTAATGCTCCTAGCCATCTTCCCTCTGTTCTTCTTCTCCCTTCATTCTAATGCTCCTAGCAGTCTTCCCTCTGTTCTTCTCCTCCCTTCATTCTAATGCTCCTAGCAGTCTTCCCTATGTTCTTCTCCTCCCTTCATTCTAATGCTTCTAGCAGTCTTCCCTCTGTTCTTCTCCTCCCCTCCCTTCATTCTAATGCTCCTAGCCATCTTCCCTCTGTTCTCCTTCTCCTCCCTTCATTCTAATGCTCCTAGCCATCTTCCCTCTGTTCTTCTCTTCCCTTCATTCTAATGCTCCTAGCAGTCTTCCCTCTGTTCTTCTCCTCCCTTCATTCTAATGCTCCTAGCAGTCTTCCCTCTGTTGCTCTCCTCCCTTCATTCTAATCCTCCTAGCCGTCTTCCCCCTGTTCTTCTCCTCCCTTCATTCTAATGCTCCTAGCCGTCTTCCCTCTGTTCTTCTCCTCCCTTCATTCTAATGCTCCTAGCCGTCTTCTCTCTGTTCTTCTTCTCCCTTCATTTGAATGCAACCTAGCCGTCTTCCCTCTGTTCTTCTCCTCCCTTCATTCTAATGCTCCTAGCCGTCTTCCCTCTGTTCTTCTTCTCCCTTCATTCTAATGCTCCTAGCAGTCTTCCCTCTGTTCTTCTCCTCCCTTCATTCTAATGCTCCTAGCAGTCTTCCCTATGTTCTTCTCCTCCCTTCATTCTAATGCTTCTAGCAGTCTTCCCTCTGTTCTTCTCCTCCCCTCCCTTCATTCTAATGCTCCTAGCCATCTTCCCTCTGTTCTCCTTCTCCTCCCTTCATTGTAATGCTCCTAGCCATCTTCCCTCTGTTCTTCTCTTCCCTTCATTCTAATGCTCCTAGCAGTCTTCCCTCTGTTCTTCTCCTCCCTTCATTCTAATGCTCCTAGCAGTCTTCCCTCTGTTGCTCTCCTCCCTTCATTCTAATCCTCCTAGCCGTCTTCCCCCTGTTCTTCTCCTCCCTTCATTCTAATGCTCCTAGCCGTCTTCCCTCTGTTCTTCTCCTCCCTTCATTCTAATGCTCCTAGCCGTCTTCTCTCTGTTCTTCTTCTCCCTTCATTTGAATGCAACCTAGCCGTCTTCCCTCTGTTCTTCTCCTCCCTTCATTCTAATGCTCCTAGCCGTCTTCCCCCTGTTCATCTCCTCCCTTCATTCTAATCCTCCTAGCAGTCTTCCCCCTGTTCTTCTCCTCCCTTCATTCTAATGCTCCTAGCCGTCTTCCCTCTTTTCTTCTCCTCCCTTCATTCTAATGCTCCTAGCCGTCTTTCCCCCTGTTCTTCTCCTCCCTTCATTCTAATGCTCCTAGCCGTCTTCCCTCTGTTCTTCTTCTCCCTTCATTCTAATGCTCCTAGCCGTCTTCCCTCTGTTCCTCTCCTCCCTTCATTCTAATGCTCCTAGCAGTCTTCCCTCTGTTCTTCTCCTCCCCTCCCTTCATTCTATTGCTCCTAGCCAACTTCCCTCTGTTCTCCTTCTCCTCCCTTCATTGTAATGCTCCTAGCCGTCTTCCCTCTGTTCTCCTTCTCCTCCCTTCATTGTAATGCTCCTAGCCGTCTTCTCTCTGTTCTTCTTCTCCCTTCATTCTAATGCTCCTAGCAGTCTTCCCTCTGTTCTCCTCCTCCCTTCATTCTAATGCTCCTAGCCATCTTCCCTCTGTTCTTCTCCTCCCTTCATTCTAATGCTCCTAGCAGTCTTCCCTCTGTTCTTCTTCTCCCTTCATTCTAATGCTCCTAGCAGTCTTCCCCCTGTTCTTCTCCTCCCTTCATTCTAATGCTCCTAGCCATCTGCCCTCTGTTCTTCTCCTCCCTTCATTCTAATGCTCCTAGCAGTCTTCCCTCTGTTCTTCTCCTCCCTTCATTCTAATGCTCCTAGCCATCTCCGAACTTATTCTCACCCCTTCCTTCTCATAGCAGCAATCCCTAAGCTGCTTTTTCCAATACCTTTTTTATCTATCCAGCCATTCAGCCAGCCAGCCATGTGATTTAGTGAGTGAAAGAATAACATATAAGTCCCCTGGGAATGTTCTGTTATACCCCTCTCTTAAAATAGAGCAGTTTTCTAATACACTTCCTGGTATCAATGGGTTTAAAAGTGTGGACTTAGCTTCACTAACTCAGTTAAGATGCTCTTGCTGACGTCTTCAAAGTAATGAAGGATGACAACTTATCAGACGAAGTCTCAGCTATGATCTCATATCTTAGGCGATGTCAGCTAAGTTTTCATGAAGGACGACATCATAGCCTTGTGTATGTTACGTTTTAACTGTGTATCTCCTTCTAGGACCTTTACCCTTCACTATTTTCTCAATGAGTCTGTCTACACCTGTATGTGGCCATGGTACATTTGACTGTACAGTACCTGGGCTAGATAGCTAACTATAGAGAGAATCATGTCTGCTCACATTTTGTCTTTCAATAGCTGTCTGGAACACTCACATTGTATGTAGAGAGAGAGAGTGAGTGTGTGTGTGTGTGCACTGTATATCTCTGTGTACCCTTCCATTGCCATGGTGACGGTGCCCTTTGGTGAGGGTGAGCTCTGGGCCGCCATAAGAGGGTCTGTGATTGGTGTGTGTGCAGCGGAGACTGAGCACGAAGCACACGTCTTCCCCTTGCTGTGAATCTGGCTAATGAGTCAGGAAGCCCTCTGGATAGACACACACATGAACAACTCCATCCCTTCCTTCTTGGACCCACTGTAGTCTAGGTCACACTACTCACTATCCTATTTCTAAAACATTCTTTCTCAACTCATTGAGCTCACCGTTTGTCTCCTCACAGGCTATAGCTCTGCCCCCTATAGCCAAATGGCCGTACCAGAGTGGATTCACCTTCCACACGTGGCTCCGCATGGATCCAATCAACAACATCAATGTTGACAAGGACAAGCCTTACCTGTACTGGTGAGTTACATACACCAGGCGTCCATGTTGGAGATCAACTCCACTGCACTCGGCGACTGCAGACTGACTAGGAATCACCTTGCATCCTAATCATTGTGGTTTGTTGACCAGTCAGTCTGTAGCCACAGACTAATGTCGTCCGTCTCGTACACCCACACTAACACTGACACAACTTACTGCTGCTTGATTTGTTCTCCTTCTCTATGCAAATGACGTCTCTACTCATATCCTGACTTGAGATACCCATGCATAAATTTTGTATGGATAATCTGATATTATTCAGGTGTATTCAAATAGAATTTGGCTCATCCCGTAGTTCCCTTTCTGTGTGTGTGTGTGTGTACTGTATTTGCACGCCAAGGAAAGCTATTTGATATTTTCCCCTTGTTCATCAAAATTGTAGGATGAAGTCATCCCCAAATTGTAAAAATACACTGACATCAAATGGAGGCTTAATACACACACACACACACACACACACACACACACACACACACACACACACACACACACACACACACACACACACACACACACATTACCAGATGAAGTAGGCATATTGATGCAATGCCTCTCCGTTTCCATTTACCACTCTCTCTTCCTTCTCTCTCTCTCATCCTTCTCGCTCTTTCTCTCTCCTCGCTCTCTCTCCCCTTACTCTTTCCTCTCTCCATTCTTCCCTCCCTCTCTCAGGGACAGTAAATCAGTGCCTCACTCGTTCCTATTTTCAGCCGATAATTAATTTCTGTCAAAAAATCTAATTGATGTGCCGGGATTTGGTGGGCCTTCTGTTTGGTGGGCCTTCTGAAAATGATAACCAACCACACACAGCCAGCCAACTGGAGGCAGAAAAGTCTGTAGTAAAAGTACCTCAGACTCTGCCCTTTTTAAAAAGAGATTAGTTCACTAAATCACACACAGCGACCGCCGGGGCCCCTGATCGCTCAGAACACAGACACCCACAAATGGGAATTTGTTGTGAAGTTGACAAATGATTGAGGCTTTCGCCATCTCTGTCTCTCCTCCGCTTTCAAAGTGTTTTTTAAATTTGTATGTTTGAATGCTTTATTGGCAGATTGACTTGTCTCAACCCCCGTCTGCCCTTGAGTGTTAGGCTGTGTTAGAGTGAGCTGTCACGCTCACTAACTGAAATGTGTTTTTTCTGTCTCTTTTTCTTTTTTCTTCCCTCTCTTCCTGTAGTTTTCGCACCAACAAAGGTCTGGGATACTCTGCACACTTTGTGGGCGGCTGTTTGATTGTGACCTCATTAAAGTCCAAGGGGAAGGGATTCCAGCACTGTGTGAAATATGACTTCAAACCACAGAAGGTAGGCAGACGGCGAGGCCGGCCGACAGACAGACACAGTCCTGTGGGAGACACACAAACACAAACCTAGACCTCATAAAACATAGAAACACGTGCAAGTAGGACACACAAACATGTTCTCTTTCGCATAGGACACACAGACAACAAATTGTACGCAGGCATAGTACACATACACTTCCCTCTTGTCTAGGCCCTTTGGGATGAAGCATAGTCATTTGGTCCTTCCTCTGGGGGCCAGTATTGTCAGAGCAGAACAGTGAAAAAAGGATAGCAGGAACGAGAGAGGGAGGGATGATGTAATGGGGCACGACACACAGCCAGACCATAGCACCCAGACCCAGTCAAGCCCAACAGCATTGGTGAGATCCATGGTGCCCCTGGCCAATTAAAACTCCCCTTGTTATCCCCCGGAGTGGAACAACGCTACTCTACTTCCTCCTCAGACTCAGAACCTCATTCTATCTTTAGGCCTCTGTATTCCACAGTCGGTCTTATCTCCCAAGCTGTCTGCCTGGTAACTCTAATAACCTATTTCACTGGATTCTTCCAATGTCTGACAAAAATCTGAGCAGCCGATGTAGGTGGGATTGTAGCCCAAGGGGTTTAGGAGCTGATCGGGCCATGTCTCATAAGGGTAACTCTGTGAAGGGAGCCAGGAATCAGGCTAAATTAAGGCTGGCCAATGCTTTTTTTGGTGGTTTGCAGTCTGCTGCTGCCAATGTGAAACTCATGATAACATAGCCTATTATTCATTGTATCTTGTTTGTAACTTCATTACCATTGTTGTAAATTAAATTATAATTTAAAACATTATAACAACAACAACAAAAATGTGTGAAACTGGTGAGGTATTTAGGGTGTCATAGAAATATAATCTCATTCTAGTGCTGTGGTTAAGTTGTTGTTGTTTCAGTGGTACATGGTGACCATGGTGGTTAAGTTGTTGTTGTTGTTTCAGTGGTACATGGCGACCATGGTGGTTAAGTTGTTGTTGTTTCAGTGGTACATGGTGACCATGGTAGTTAAGTTGTTGTTGTTTCAGTGGTACATGGTGACCATGCTGGTTAAGTTGTTGTTTGTCTTTCACTGAGTGGTACATGGTGACCATGGTGGTTAAGTTGTTGATGTTTCAGTGGTACATGGTGACCATGGTGGTTAAGTTGTTGTTGTTGTTTCAGTGGTACATGGCGACCATGGTGGTTAAGTTGTTGTTGTTTCAGTGGTACATGGTGACCATGGTAGTTAAGTTGTTGTTGTTTCAGTGGTACATGGTGACCATGGTGGTTAAGTTGTTGTTTGTCTTTCACTGAGTGGTACATGGTGACCATGGTGGTTAAGTTGTTGGTTTGTCTTTCAGTGAGTGGTACATGGTGGCCACGGTGGTTAAGTTGTTGTGTGTCTTTCAGTGGTACATCTTGACCATGGTGGTTGTTGTTTCAGTGGTACATGGTGACCATGGTGGCTAAGTTGTTGTTGTTTCAGTGGTACATGGCGACCATGGTGGCTAAGTTGTTGATGTTTCAGTGGTACATGGTGACCATGGTGGTTAAGTTGTTGTTGTTGTTTCAGTGGTACATGGCTACCATGGTGGTTAAGTTGTTGTTGTTTCAGTGGTACATGGTGACCATGGTGGTTAAGTTGTTGTTGTTTCAGTGGTACATGGCGACCATGGGGGTTAAATTGTTGTTGTATCAGTGGTACATGGTGACCATGGTGGTTAAATTGTTGTTGTTTCAGTGGTACATGGTGACCATGGTGGTTAAATTGTTGTTTCAGTGGTACATGGCGACCATGGTGGCTAAGTTGTTGATGTTTCAGTGATACATGGTGACCATGGTGGTTAAGTTGTTGTTGTTTCAGTGGTACATGGTGACCATGGTGGTTAAGTTGTTGTTGTTTCAGTGGTACATGGTGACCATGGTGGTTAAGTTGTTGTTTGTCTTTCACTGAGTGGTACATGGTGACCATGGTGGTTAAGTTGTTGGTTTGTCTTTCAGTGAGTGGTACATGGTGGCCACGGTGGTTAAGTTGTTGTGTGTCTTTCAGTGGTACATCTTGACCATGGTGGTTGTTGTTTCAGTGGTACATGGTGACAATGGTGGCTAAGTTGTTGTTGTTTCAGTGGTACATGGTGACCATGGTGGGTAAGTTGTTGTTGTTTCAGTGGTACATGGTGACCATGGTGGTTATTTATTTTTTCAGTGGTACATGGCGACCATGGTGGTTAAGTTGTTGTTGTTTCAGTGGTACATGGTGACCATGGTGGTTAAGTTGTTGTTGTTTCAGTGGTACATGGCGACCATGGTGGTTAAGTTGTTGTTGTTTCAGTGGTACATGGTGACCATGGTGGTTAAGTTGTTGTTGTTTCAGTGGTACATGGTGACAATGGTGGTTAAGTTGTTGTTTCAGTGGTACATGGCGACCATGGTGGTTAAGTTGTTGTTGTTTCAGTGGTACATGGTGACAATGGTGGCTAAGTTGTTGTTGTTTCAGTGGTACATGGCGACCATGGTGGTTAAGTTGTTGTTTCAGTGGTACATGGCGACCATGGTGGTTAAATTGTTGTTGTTTCAGTGGTACATGGTGACCATGGTGGTTAAATTGTTGTTTCAGTGGTACATGGCGACCATGGTGGCTAAGTTGTTGATGTTTCAGTGATACATGGTGACCATGGTGGTTAAGTTGTTGTTGTTTCAGTGGTACATGGTGACCATGGTGGTTAAGTTGGTGTTGTTTCAGTGATACATGGTGACCATGGTGGTTAAGTTGTTGTTGTTTCAGTGGTACATGGAGACCATGGGGGTTAAATTGTTGTTGTTTCAGTGGTACATGGTGACCATGGTGGTTAAATTGTTGTTTCAGTGGTACATGGCGACCATGGTGGCTAAGTTGTTGATGTTTCAGTGGTACATGGTGACCATGGTGGTTAAGTTGTTGTTGTTGTTTCAGTGGTACATGGCGACCATGGTGGTTAAGTTGTTGTTGTTTCAGTGGTACATGGTGACCATGGTAGTTAAGTTGTTGTTGTTTCAGTGGTACATGGTGACCATGGTGGTTAAGTTGTTGTTTGTCTTTCACTGAGTGGTACATGGTGACCATGGTGGTTAAGTTGTTGGTTTGTCTTTCAGTGAGTGGTACATGGTGGCCACGGTGGTTAAGTTGTTGTGTGTCTGTCTTTGTTACATGGTAACCATGGTGGTTGTTGTTTCAGTGGTACATGGTGACCATGGTGGTTAAGTTGTTGTGTGTCTTTCTTTGTTACATGGTAACCATGGTGGTTGTTGTTTCAGTGGTACATGGTGACCATGGTGGTTGTTGTTTCAGTGGTACATGGTGACCATGGTGGTTAAGTTGTTGTGTGTCTTTCTTTGTTACATGGTGACCATGGTGGTTGTTGTTTCAGTGGTACATGGTGACCGTGGTGGTTAAGTTGTTCTGTGTTGTTGTTTCAGTGGTACATGGTGAACATGGTGGTTAAGTTGTTCTGTGTTGTTGTTTCAGTGGTACATGGTGACCATGGTGGTTAAGTTGTTGTGTGTCTTTCTTTGTTACATGGTGACCATGGTGGTTGTTGTTTCAGTGGTACATGGTGACCATGGTGGTTAAGTTGTTCTTTGTTGTTTCAGTGGTACATGGTGACCATGGTGGTTAAGTTGTTCTGTGTTGTTGTTTCAGTGGTACATGGTGACCATGGTCAAATCAAATCAAATTTTATTTGTCACATACACATGGTTAGCAGATGTTAATGCGAGTGTAGCGAAATGCTTGTGCTTCTAGTTCCGACAATGCAGTGATAACCAACAAGTAATCTAACTAACAATTCCAAAACTACTGTCTTATACACAGTGTAAGGGGATAAGGAATATGTACATAAGGATATATGAATGAGTGATGGTACAGAGCAGCATACAGTAGATGGTATCGAGTACAGTATATACATATGAGATGAGTATGTAGACAAAGTAAACAAAGTGGCATAGTTAAAGTGGCTAGTGACATAAGAATGCAGTCGATGATCTAGAGTACAGTATATACATATGCATATGAGATGAATAATGTAGGGTAAGTAACATTATATAAGGTAGCATTGTTTAAAGTGGCTAGTGATATATTTACATCATTTCCCATCAATTCCCATTATTAAAGTGGCTGGAGTTGGGTCAGTGTCAATGACAGTGTGTTGGCAGCAGCCACTCAATGTTAGTGGTGGCTGTTTAACAGTCTGATGGCCTTGAGATAGAAGCTGTTTTTCAGTCTCTCGGTCCCAGCTTTGATGCACCTGTACTGACCTCGCCTTCTGGATGATAGCGGGGTGAACAGGCAGTGGTTCGGGTGGTTGATGTCCTTGATGATCTTTATGGCCTTCCTGTAACATCGGGTGGTGTAGGTGTCCTGGAGGGCAGGTAGTTTGCCCCGGTGATGCGTTGTGCAGACCTCACTACCCTCTGGAGAGCCTTACGGTTGAGGGCGGAGCAGTTGCCGTACCAGGCGGTGATACAGCCCGCCAGGATGCTCTCGATTGTGCATCTGTAGAAGTTTGTGAGTGCTTTTGGTGACAAGCCGAATTTCTTCAGCCTCCTGAGGTTGAAGAGGCGCTGCTGCGCCTTCTTCACGACGCTGTCAGTGTGAGTGGACCAATTCAGTTTGTCTGTGATGTGTATGCCGAGGAACTTAAAACTTGCTACCCTCTCCACTACTGATCCATCGATGTGGATAGGGGGTGTTCCTCTGCTGTTTCCTGAAGTCCACAATCATCTCCTTAGTTTTGTTGACGTTGAGTGTGAGGTTATTTTCCTGACACCACAGTCCGAGGGCCCTCACCTCCTCCCTGTAGGCCGTCTCGTCGTTGTTGGTAATCAAGCCTACCACTGTTGTGTCGTCCGCAAACTTGATGATTGAGTTGGAGGCGTGCATGGCCACGCAGTCGTGGGTGAACAGGGAGTACAGGAGAGGGCTCAGAACGCACCCTTGTGGGGCCCCCGTGTTGAGGATCAGCGGGGAGGAGATGTTGTTGCCTACCCTCACCACCTGTGGGTGGCCCGTCAGGAAGTCCAGTACCCAGTTGCACAGGGCGGGGTCGAGACCCAGGGTCTCGAGCTTGATGACGAGCTTGGAGGGTACTATGGTGTTGAATGCCGAGCTGTAGTCGATGAACAGCATTCTCACATAGGTATTCCTCTTGTCCAGGTGGGTTAGGGCAGTGTGCAGTGTGGTTGAGATTGCATCGTCTGTGGACCTATTTGGGCGGTAAGCAAATTGGAGTGGGTCTAGGGTGTCAGGTAGGGTGGAGGTGATATGGTCCTTGACTAGTCTCTCAAAGCACTTCATGATGACGGAAGTGAGTGCTACGGGGCGGTAGTCGTTTAGCTCAGTTACCTTAGCTTTCTTGGGAACAGGAACAATGGTGGCCCTCTTGAAGCATGTGGGAACAGCAGACTGGTATAGGGATTGATTGAATATGTCCGTAAACACACCGGCCAGCTGGTCTGCGCATGCTCTGAGGGCGCGGCTGGGGATGCCGTCTGGGCCTGCAGCCTTGCGAGGGTTAACACGTTTAAATGTGGTTAAGTTGTTCTGTGTTGTTGTTTCAGTGGTACATGGTGACCATGGTGGTTAAGTTGTTCTGTGTTGTTGTTTCAGTGGTACATGGTGACCATGAAGGTTAAGTTGTTCTGTGTTGTTGTTTCAGTGGTACATGGTGACCATGGTGGTTAAGTTGTTCTGTGTTGTTGTTTCAGTGGTACATGGTGACCGTGGTGGTTAAATTGTTCAGTGGTGCATGGCGACCATGGTGGCTAAGTTGTTGATGTTTCAGTGGTACATGGTGACCATGGTGGTTAAGTTGTTGTTGTTGTTTCAGTGGTACATGGCGACCATGGTGGTTAAGTTGTTGTTGTTTCAGTGGTACATGGTGACCATGGTGATTAAGTTGTTGGTTTGTCTTTCAGTGAGTGGTACATGGTGGCCACGGTGGTTAAGTTGTTGTGTGTCTTTCAGTGGTACATCTTGACCATGGTGGTTGTTGTTTCAGTGGTACATGGTGACCATGGTGGTTGTTGTTTCAGTGGTACATGGTGGCCATGGTGGTTAAGTTGTTGGTTTGTCTTTCTTTGTTACATGGTGACCATGGTGGTTAAGTTGTTGGTTTGTCTTTCAGTGAGTGGTACATGGTGGCCACGGTGGTTAAGTTGTTGTGTGTCTGTCTTTGTTACATGGTAACCATGGTGGTTGTTGTTTCAGTGGTACATGGTGACCATGGTGGTTGTTGTTTCAGTGGTACATGGTGGTTAAGTTGTTGTGTGTCTTTCTTTGTTACATGGTGACCATGGTGGTTGTTGTTTCAGTGGTACATGGTGACCATGGTGGTTAAGTTGTTCTGTGTTGTTGTGGTACATGGTGAGTGGTACATGGTGGTTAAGTTGTTCTGTGTTGTTGTTTCAGTGGTACATGGTGACCATGGTGGTTAAGTTGTTCTGTGTTGTTGTTTCAGTGGTACATGGTGACCATGGTGGTTAAGTTGTTCTGTGTTGTTGTTTCAGTGGTACATGGTGACCATGGTGGTTAAGTTGTTCTGTGTTGTTGTTTCAGTGGTACATGGTAACCATGACCATGGTGGTTGTTGTTTCAGTGGTACATGGTGACCATGGTGGTTTGTGTGTCTTTCTTTGTTACATGGTAACCATGGTGTTCTGTGTTGTTGTTTCAGTGGTACATGGTGACCATGGTGGTTAAGTTGTTCTGTGTTGTTGTTTCAGTGGTACATGGTGACCATGGTGGTTAAGTTGTTCTGTGTTGTTGTTTCAGTGGTACATGGTAACCATGGTGGTTAAGTTGTTCTGTGTTGTTTCAGTGGTACATCTTGACCATGGTGGTTGTTGTTTCAGTGGTACATGGTGACCATGGTGGTTAAGTTGTTGTGTGTCTTTCTTTGTTACATGGTAACCATGGTGGTTGTTGTTTCTTTGTTACATGGTGACCATGGTGGTTGTTGTTTCAGTGGTACATGGTGACCATGGTGGTTAAGTTGTTGTGTGTTGTTGTTTCAGTGGTACATGGTGACCATGGTGGTTAAGTTGTTCTGTGTTGTTGTTTCAGTGGTACATGGTGACCGTGGTGGTTAAGTTGTTCTGTGTTGTTGTTTCAGTGGTACATGGTGACCATGGTGGTTAAGTTGTTCTGTGTTGTTGTTTCAGTGGTACATGGTGACCATGGTGGTTAAGTTGTTCTGTGTTGTTTCAGTGGTGTTGGTGGTTGTTGTTTCAGTGGTACATGGTGACCATGGTGGTTAAGTTGTTGTGTGTCTTTCTTTGTTACATGGTGGTGGTTGTTGTTTCTTTGTTACATGGTGACCATGGTGGTTGTTGTTTCAGTGGTACATGTTCTGTGTTGTTGTTTCAGTGGTACATGGTGACCATGGTGGTTAAGTTGTTCTGTGTTGTTGTTTCAGTGGTACATGGTGACCATGGTGGTTAAGTTGTTCTGTGTTGTTGTTTCAGTGGTACATGGTGACCATGGTGGTTAAGTTGTTCTGTGTTGTTGTTTCAGTGGTACATGGTGACCATGGTGGTTAAGTTGTTCTGTGTTGTTGTTTCAGTGGTACATGGTGACCATGGTGGTTAAGTTGTTCTGTGTTGTTGTTTCAGTGGTACATGGTGACCATGGTGGTTAAGTTGTTCTGTGTTGTTGTTTCAGTGGTACATGGTCACCATGGTGGTGAAGTTGTTCTGTGTTGTTGTTTCAGTGGTACATGGTAAGTTGTTCTGTGTTGTTGTTTCATGGTGGTTATGGTGGTTGTTCTGTGTTGTTGTTTCAGTGGTACATGGTGACCATGGTGGTTAAGTTGTTCTGTGTTGTTGTTTCAGTGGTACATGGTGACCATGGTGGTTAAGTTGTTGTGTGTTGTTGTTTCAGTGGTACATGGTGACCATTGTTCACGTCTACAACCGCTGGAAGAACAGTGAGATCAGCTGCTACGTCAATGGAGAGCTCGCCTCCTACGGAGAAATCACCTGGTTCGTCAACACCAGCGACGTAAGTAGCAATCGATCCATACTATACTGATCATCGTTGTTATAATGTTATTCCTGTAATAATCACAAACCTCTACTATCACACATCCCTTTTTACCCATCTATGCTGTGTTATGGGATATTGCTGAACCTAGAAGTTGTGGTAGTGGTTGTTATGCATGTGTGTAACCAAAAGTATATTTTTGATGCCAGTTTTCAATCAAAACATTTCTCTGAAGTCATCAATCAATCAACAAGAAAGCCTTGCAGCTGTCCATCCAGAATTCTTCAATTTGAACCATTGTGCTTTGCATAAAAAAGTTTCCACACAAAGACGTATGGTATATGTTGTGATTGATATACCACAGAGAACCATTGTTACTGCAGTACAGGTTGTTAGAAGAGGACAGCACCTCCCCACAGGCCCCACTCTTTCTGATTGATTGATATAATCACTGTCTCAGCTGACAGAGGGCTCAGGGGTGAAACCACTCTCTTTATCTCTCTGCCTCTCTCTCTCGGCCTCTCTCTCTCTCTCTCTCTCTCTCTGCCTTTCTCTGCCTCTCGGTCTCCTCACATGGATGGAAGTGGGTCTGTAACAGGGAATTAATTATCTTTCTCTCGCTCTCTCGTGTGGAAGACAAGATTCTCATGTCAGTTTTAGCCAAATGAAGATGCTTTACTAATGCAATCCTCTTGGCGTGACAGTGTCACAGAGGGCCTCGATACCCTACAGTAGATATGGCTGATTGAGATGCCTCTCCCTCCTTGATAACAATGCTAAGCTCATCCCCTGCCTATTTACACATGCTCTAGGAAACATACAGAAGGGAACAGATGAATAGAAATGTATGTTCTCTGTATGCCGATGGTGTGTTGATTCACACTCGTTCATGCTGTTTGAGTTGTCATCGTTCTCTTTATTAACGCTTGTTCATTTCTCCTTCCTTGTTTCCCTCCTTCCTCCCTTCAGACGTTCGACAAGTGTTTCCTGGGTTCGTCAGAGACGGCGGACGCCGACCGTGTGTTCTGTGGTCAGATGGGGGCGGTGTATCTGTTTGGTGAGGCCCTCAGTGCAGCCCAGATCCTGGCCATCTACCAGCTGGGGCCTGGTTACAAGGTAGGTAGAGGCAAAGCCCAGTCATCATGCAGTATTCAGTAGTCCCACTATTCCAAAACGCCCTGACATTTGGATACCCAATAGATCAAACAAGGAAGGTCTGCACTCATCAATTTGATGTGAAACATTAATGATTGTGGATCTTCCTCCTTCCTCCTATCATTCATTATTTCAAGATACACGACAGACTATCACTAGTAGTGTGTAAGGTTTAAACCGAACAGAAAAATATAAATGAAAGTCACACTCAAGTCTCCTTCCTGTTAATTGATTTGACCTCTCTGCCGTCTCTCTCAGGGCACGTTCAAGTACAAGGCTGAGAGTGACCTCCTGTTTGCTGAGCACCACAAGACCCTACTGTACGACGGCAAGCTGTCCTCCGGCATCTCCTTCTCCTACAACCCCCGCGCCACCGACGCTCAGCTGTGCCTGGAGTCCTCCCCCAAGGACAACGCCTCCATCTTCGTCCACTCGCCACACGCACTCATGCTGCAGGTACGGACGCACGCACAGAAATGTGTTTTTGGCAGTGCTACTGCACCGTAATGTAAACCATCTAAGCTAGACATCGAGTCAATGTTGAAAGAAGTTATCAATCCACCCTGACTAATGGCACTTCTGCAGGTTATTCTTATCCCCTACTCAGGTGCCTCGGCCGCTTGTTACACACACACACACACACACACACACGTTTTGTTCTTCTATCTTCACGGGGATCTACAATTAATTTCCATTCAAAATCCTATTGGCCCTGACCCTTAACCCTAACCTGTAACCCAAGCACACCCACACCTTCACACACACACACACACACACACACACACACACACACACACACACACACACACACACACACACACACCTTGAAGGTGTGTGTGTGTGTGTGTGTGACAGATAATGAAACACCTCCATCCGGCTCTATCTACCTCTAATTAAAGGAAAAGTTCACCCATTTTGAATGTTATATTGTTTTCGTGCATCTCTGAGTGATGTTCTATCGATTCCCTGTGTCATTTCATGATTTCATTGCCATTATTGCCATTCAAGCAGGCAGAAATCCGTCTTGTATGAAGTAGCACCGTGTTAAAGTCACTCTCACTACACTGGAAGTTAATAGGAATACGACTTTTAGATCGCCAAAATGTCTATCATACATGTCAGATTTCAATACTGGCCGAAGTCATAATTCGGGAGGATACCTTCTCTCCAATGTGAATGCTGATCATATTTCTGTGATATTCCTACCTCTAGAAATGTGCAATTTAATGGAGGGCCTAGCACATTTTTCCCATTTGCCTGCCTCTTTAGTCCAGAGTGCATTGCAGGGTGCAGTTGTCATAGAGATGAGAGAAAGGAGATAGGAATCCAACGACAATCTGCTGGTTGGGAACGTATCCAACAAATTTGTCCCAGAATCGCCCAGAATGCACCGCGCAGCCCATTGATGTAGCAAGGGCAACTTTTTGTTATGTATATACTGTATTCTATCCTATTCTACTGTATCTTAGTCTATGCTGCTCTGACATTCCTCATCTGTTATGTATGTACTGTATTCTATCCTATTCTACTGTATCTTAGTCTATGCTGCTCTGACATTCCCCATCTGTTATGTATATACTGTATTCTATCCTATTCTACTGTATCTTAGTCTATGCTGCTCTGACATTCCCCATCTGTTATGTATGTACTGTATTCTATCCTATTCTACTGTATCTTAGTCTATGCTGCTCTGACATTCCTCATCTGTTATGTATGTACTGTATTCTATCCTATTCTACTGTATCTTAGTCTATGCTGCTCTGACATTCCCCATCTGTTATGTATGTACTGTATTCTATCCTATTCTACTGCATCTTAGTCTATGCTGCTCTGACATTCCCCATCTGTTATGTATGTACTGTATTCTATCCTATTCTACTGTATCTTAGTCTATGCTGCTCTGACATTCCTCATCTGTTATGTATGTACTGTATTCTATCCTATTCTACTGCATCTTAGTCTATGCTGCTCTGACATTCCCCATCTGTTATGTATGTACTGTATTCTATCCTATTCTACTGCATCTTAGTCTATGCTGCTCTGACATTCCTCATCTGTTATGTATGTACTGTATTCTATCCTATTCTACTGTATCTTAGTCTATGCTGCTCTGACATTCCCCATCTGTTATGTATGTACTGTATTCTATCCTATTCTACTGTATCTTAGTCTATGCTGCTCTGACATTCCTCATCTGTTATGTATGTACTGTATTCTATCCTATTCTACTGCATCTTAGTCTATGCCGCTCTGACATTCCCCATCTGTTATGTATGTACTGTATTCTATCCTATTCTACTGTATCTTAGTCTATGCCGCTCTGACATTCCCCATCTGTTATGTATGTACTGTATTCTATCCTATTCTACTGTATCTTAGTCTATGCTGCTCTGACATTCCCCATCTGTTATGTATGTACTGTATTCTATCCTATTCTACTGTATCTTAGTCTGTGCCGCTCTGACATTCCTCATCTGTTATGTATGTACTGTATTCTATCCTATTCTACTGTATCTTAGTCTATGCCGCTCTGACATTCCTCATCCAAATATTTATATATTCTTAATTCCATTCCTTTACTGTAGATTTGTGTGTATTGTTTTTGAAATGGTTAGATATTACTTGTTAGATATTACTGCACTGTTGGAGCTAGAAACACAAGCATTTAGTTAGATATTACTGCACTGTTGGAGCTAGAAACACAAGCATTTAGTTAGATATTACTGCACTGTTGGAGCTAGAAACACAAGCGTTTAGTTAGATATTACTGCACTGTTGGAGCTAGAAACACAAGCATTTAGTTAGATATTACTGCACTGTTGGAGCTAGAAACACAAGCGTTTAGTTAGATATTACTGCACTGTTGGAGCTAGAAACACAAGCATTTAGTTAGATATTACTGCACTGTTGGAGCTAGAAACACAAGCATTTAGTTAGATATTACTGCACTGTTGGAGCTAGAAACACAAGCATTTAGTTAGATATTACTGCACTGTTGGAGCTAGAAACACAAGCATTTAGTTAGATATTACTGCACTGTTGGAGCTAGAAACACAAGCGTTTAGTTAGATATTACTGCACTGTTGGAGCTAGAAACACAAGCGTTTAGTTAGATATTACTGCACTGTTGGAGCTAGAAACACAAGCATTTAGTTAGATATTACTGCACTGTTGGAGCTAGAAACACAAGCGTTTAGTTAGATATTACTGCACTGTTGGAGCTAGAAACACAAGCATTTAGTTAGATATTACTGCACTGTTGGAGCTAGAAACACAAGCATTTAGTTAGATATTACTGCACTGTTGGAGCTAGAAACACAAGCGTTTAGTTAGATATTACTGCACTGTTGGAGCTAGAAACACAAGCATTTAGTTAGATATTACTGCACTGTTGGAGCTAGAAACACAAGCGTTTAGTTAGATATTACTGCACTGTTGGAGCTAGAAACACAAGCGTTTAGTTAGATATTACTGCACTGTTGGAGCTAGAAACACAAGCATTTAGTTAGATATTACTGCACTGTTGGAGCTAGAAACACAAGCATTTAGTTAGATATTACTGCACTGTTGGAGCTAGAAACACAAGCGTTTAGTTAGATATTACTGCACTGTTGGAGCTAGAAACACAAGCGTTTAGTTAGATATTACTGCACTGTTGGAGCTAGAAACACAAGCATTTAGTTAGATATTACTGCACTGTTGGAGCTAGAAACACAAGCATTTAGTTAGATATTACTGCACTGTTGGAGCTAGAAACACAAGCGTTTAGTTAGATATTACTGCACTGTTGGAGCTAGAAACACAAGCATTTAGTTAGATATTACTGCACTGTTGGAGCTAGAAACACAAGCGTTTAGTTAGATATTACTGCACTGTTGGAGCTAGAAACACAAGCGTTTAGTTAGATATTACTGCACTGTTGGAGCTAGAAACACAAGCATTTAGTTAGATATTACTGCACTGTTGGAGCTAGAAACACAAGCATTTAGTTAGATATTACTGCACTGTTGGAGCTAGAAACACAAGCGTTTAGTTAGATATTACTGCACTGTTGGAGCTAGAAACACAAGCGTTTAGTTAGATATTACTGCACTGTTGGAGCTAGAAACACAAGCATTTAGTTAGATATTACTGCACTGTTGGAGCTAGAAACACAAGCATTTAGTTAGATATTACTGCACTGTTGGAGCTAGAAACACAAGCATTTAGTTAGATATTACTGCACTGTTGGAGCTAGAAACACAAGCATTTAGTTAGATATTACTGCACTGTTGGAGCTAGAAACACAAGCGTTTAGTTAGATATTACTGCACTGTTGGAGCTAGAAACACAAGCGTTTAGTTAGATATTACTGCACTGTTGGAGCTAGAAACACAAGCATTTAGTTAGATATTACTGCACTGTTGGAGCTAGAAACACAAGCATTTAGTTAGATATTACTGCACTGTTGGAGCTAGAAACACAAGCGTTTAGTTAGATATTACTGCACTGTTGGAGCTAGAAACACAAGCATTTAGTTAGATATTACTGCACTGTTGGAGCTAGAAACACAAGCGTTTAGTTAGATATTACTGCACTGTTGGAGCTAGAAACACAAGCGTTTAGTTAGATATTACTGCACTGTTGGAGCTAGAAACACAAGCATTTAGTTAGATATTACTGCACTGTTGGAGCTAGAAACACAAGCATTTAGTTAGATATTACTGCACTGTTGGAGCTAGAAACACAAGCGTTTAGTTAGATATTACTGCACTGTTGGAGCTAGAAACACAAGCGTTTAGTTAGATATTACTGCACTGTTGGAGCTAGAAACACAAGCATTTAGTTAGATATTACTGCACTGTTGGAGCTAGAAACACAAGCATTTAGTTAGATATTACTGCACTGTTGGAGCTAGAAACACAAGCGTTTAGTTAGATATTACTGCACTGTTGGAGCTAGAAACACAAGCATTTAGTTAGATATTACTGCACTGTTGGAGCTAGAAACACAAGCATTTAGTTAGATATTACTGCACTGTTGGAGCTAGAAACACAAGCATTTAGTTAGATATTACTGCACTGTTGGAGCTAGAAACACAAGCATTTAGTTAGATATTACTGCACTGTTGGAGCTAGAAACACAAGCATTTAGTTAGATATTACTGCACTGTTGGAGCTAGAAACACAAGCATTTAGTTAGATATTACTGCACTGTTGGAGCTAGAAACACAAGCGTTTAGTTAGATATTACTGCACTGTTGGAGCTAGAAACACAAGCGTTTAGTTAGATATTACTGCACTGTTGGAGCTAGAAACACAAGCATTTAGTTAGATATTACTGCACTGTTGGAGCTAGAAACACAAGCATTTAGTTAGATATTACTGCACTGTTGGAGCTAGAAACACAAGCGTTTAGTTAGATATTACTGCACTGTTGGAGCTAGAAACACAAGCGTTTAGTTAGATATTACTGCACTGTTGGAGCTAGAAACACAAGCATTTAGTTAGATATTACTGCACTGTTGGAGCTAGAAACACAAGCATTTAGTTAGATATTACTGCACTGTTGGAGCTAGAAACACAAGCGTTTAGTTAGATATTACTGCACTGTTGGAGCTAGAAACACAAGCATTTAGTTAGATATTACTGCACTGTTGGAGCTAGAAACACAAGCGTTTAGTTAGATATTACTGCACTGTTGGAGCTAGAAACACAAGCGTTTAGTTAGATATTACTGCACTGTTGGAGCTAGAAACACAAGCATTTAGTTAGATATTACTGCACTGTTGGAGCTAGAAACACAAGCATTTAGTTAGATATTACTGCACTGTTGGAGCTAGAAACACAAGCGTTTAGTTAGATATTACTGCACTGTTGGAGCTAGAAACACAAGCATTTAGTTAGATATTACTGCACTGTTGGAGCTAGAAACACAAGCGTTTAGTTAGATATTACTGCACTGTTGGAGCTAGAAACACAAGCGTTTAGTTAGATATTACTGCACTGTTGGAGCTAGAAACACAAGCATTTAGTTAGATATTACTGCACTGTTGGAGCTAGAAACACAAGCATTTAGTTAGATATTACTGCACTGTTGGAGCTAGAAACACAAGCGTTTAGTTAGATATTACTGCACTGTTGGAGCTAGAAACACAAGCGTTTAGTTAGATATTACTGCACTGTTGGAGCTAGAAACACAAGCGTTTAGTTAGATATTACTGCACTGTTGGAGCTAGAAACACAAGCATTTAGTTAGATATTACTGCACTGTTGGAGCTAGAAACACAAGCATTTAGTTAGATATTACTGCACTGTTGGAGCTAGAAACACAAGCGTTTAGTTAGATATTACTGCACTGTTGGAGCTAGAAACACAAGCATTTAGTTAGATATTACTGCACTGTTGGAGCTAGAAACACAAGCATTTAGTTAGATATTACTGCACTGTTGGAGCTAGAAACACAAGCATTTAGTTAGATATTACTGCACTGTTGGAGCTAGAAACACAAGCATTTAGTTAGATATTACTGCACTGTTGGAGCTAGAAACACAAGCATTTAGTTAAATATTACTGCACTGTTGGAGCTAGAAACACAAGCATTTAGTTAGATATTACTGCATTGTTGGAGCTAGAAACACAAGCATTTAGTTAGATATTACTGCACTGTTGGAGCTAGAAACACAAGCATTTAGTTGGATATTACTGCACTGTTGGAGCTAGAAACACAAGCATTTAGTTAGATATTACTGCACTGTTGGAGCTAGAAGCACAAGCATTTAGTTAGATATTACTGCACTGTTGGAGCTAGAAACACAAGCATTTAGTTAGATATTACTGCACTGTTGGAGCTAGAAACACAAGCATTTAGTTAGATATTACTGCACTGTTGGAGCTAGAAACACAAGCATTTAGTTAGATATTACTGCACTGTTGGAGCTAGAAACACAAGCATTTAGTTAGATATTACTGCACTGTTGGAGCTAGAAACACAAGCATTTAGTTAGATATTACTGCACTGTTGGAGCTAGAAACACAAGCATTTAGTTAGATATTACTGCACTGTTGGAGCTAGAAACACAAGCATTTAGTTAGATATTACTGCACTGTTGGAGCTAGAAACACAAGCATTTAGTTAGATATTACTGCACTGTTGGAGCTAGAAACACAAGCGTTTAGTTAGATATTACTGCACTGTTGGAGCTAGAAACACAAGCGTTTAGTTAGATATTACTGCACTGTTGGAGCTAGAAACACAAGCGTTTAGTTAGATATTACTGCACTGTTGGAGCTAGAAACACAAGCATTTAGTTAGATATTACTGCACTGTTGGAGCTAGAAACACAAGCGTTTAGTTAGATATTACTGCACTGTTGGAGCTAGAAACACAAGCGTTTAGTTAGATATTACTGCACTGTTGGAGCTAGAAACACAAGCGTTTAGTTAGATATTACTGCACTGTTGGAGCTAGAAACACAAGCGTTTAGTTAGATATTACTGCACTGTTGGAGCTAGAAACACAAGCGTTTAGTTAGATATTACTGCACTGTTGGAGCTAGAAACACAAGCGTTTAGTTAGATATTACTGCACTGTTGGAGCTAGAAACACAAGCGTTTAGTTAGATATTACTGCACTGTTGGAGCTAGAAACACAAGCGTTTAGTTAGATATTACTGCACTGTTGGAGCTAGAAACACAAGCATTTAGTTAGATATTACTGCACTGTTGGAGCTAGAAACACAAGCGTTTAGTTAGATATTACTGCACTGTTGGAGCTAGAAACACAAGCGTTTAGTTAGATATTACTGCACTGTTGGAGCTAGAAACACAAGCGTTTAGTTAGATATTACTGCACTGTTGGAGCTAGAAACACAAGCATTTAGTTAGATATTACTGCACTGTTGGAGCTAGAAACACAAGCGTTTAGTTAGATATTACTGCACTGTTGGAGCTAGAAACACAAGCGTTTAGTTAGATATTACTGCACTGTTGGAGCTAGAAACACAAGCATTTAGTTAGATATTACTGCACTGTTGGAGCTAGAAACACAAGCATTTAGTTAGATATTACTGCACTGTTGGAGCTAGAAACACAAGCATTTAGTTAGATATTACTGCACTGTTGGAGCTAGAAGCATTTAGTTAGATATTACTGCACTGTTGGAGCTAGAAACACAAGCATTTAGTTAGATATTACTGCACTGTTGGAGCTAGAAACACAAGCGTTTAGTTAGATATTACTGCACTGTTGGAGCTAGAAACACAAGCGTTTAGTTAGATATTACTGCACTGTTGGAGCTAGAAACACAAGCATTTAGTTAGATATTACTGCACTGTTGGAGCTAGAAACACAAGCATTTAGTTAGATATTACTGCACTGTTGGAGCTAGAAACACAAGCGTTTAGTTAGATATTACTGCACTGTTGGAGCTAGAAACACAAGCGTTTAGTTAGATATTACTGCACTGTTGGAGCTAGAAACACAAGCATTTAGTTAGATATTACTGCACTGTTGGAGCTAGAAACACAAGCATTTAGTTAGATATTACTGCACTGTTGGAGCTAGAAACACAAGCGTTTAGTTAGATATTACTGCACTGTTGGAGCTAGAAACACAAGCGTTTAGTTAGATATTACTGCACTGTTGGAGCTAGAAACACAAGCATTTAGTTAGATATTACTGCACTGTTGGAGCTAGAAACACAAGCATTTAGTTAGATATTACTGCACTGTTGGAGCTAGAAACACAAGCGTTTAGTTAGATATTACTGCACTGTTGGAGCTAGAAACACAAGCATTTAGTTAGATATTACTGCACTGTTGGAGCTAGAAACACAAGCGTTTAGTTAGATATTACTGCACTGTTGGAGCTAGAAACACAAGCGTTTAGTTAGATATTACTGCACTGTTGGAGCTAGAAACACAAGCATTTAGTTAGATATTACTGCACTGTTGGAGCTAGAAACACAAGCATTTAGTTAGATATTACTGCACTGTTGGAGCTAGAAACACAAGCGTTTAGTTAGATATTACTGCACTGTTGGAGCTAGAAACACAAGCGTTTAGTTAGATATTACTGCACTGTTGGAGCTAGAAACACAAGCATTTAGTTAGATATTACTGCACTGTTGGAGCTAGAAACACAAGCATTTAGTTAGATATTACTGCACTGTTGGAGCTAGAAACACAAGCGTTTAGTTAGATATTACTGCACTGTTGGAGCTAGAAACACAAGCATTTAGTTAGATATTACTGCACTGTTGGAGCTAGAAACACAAGCATTTAGTTAGATATTACTGCACTGTTGGAGCTAGAAACACAAGCATTTAGTTAGATATTACTGCACTGTTGGAGCTAGAAACACAAGCATTTAGTTAGATATTACTGCACTGTTGGAGCTAGAAACACAAGCATTTAGTTAAATATTACTGCACTGTTGGAGCTAGAAACACAAGCATTTAGTTAGATATTACTGCATTGTTGGAGCTAGAAACACAAGCATTTAGTTAGATATTACTGCACTGTTGGAGCTAGAAACACAAGCATTTAGTTGGATATTACTGCACTGTTGGAGCTAGAAACACAAGCATTTAGTTAGATATTACTGCACTGTTGGAGCTAGAAGCACAAGCATTTAGTTAGATATTACTGCACTGTTGGAGCTAGAAACACAAGCATTTAGTTAGATATTACTGCACTGTTGGAGCTAGAAACACAAGCATTTAGTTAGATATTACTGCACTGTTGGAGCTAGAAACACAAGCATTTAGTTAGATATTACTGCACTGTTGGAGCTAGAAACACAAGCATTTAGTTAGATATTACTGCACTGTTGGAGCTAGAAACACAAGCATTTAGTTAGATATTACTGCACTGTTGGAGCTAGAAACACAAGCATTTAGTTAGATATTACTGCACTGTTGGAGCTAGAAACACAAGCATTTAGTTAGATATTACTGCACTGTTGGAGCTAGAAACACAAGCATTTAGTTAGATATTACTGCACTGTTGGAGCTAGAAACACAAGCATTTAGTTAGATATTACTGCACTGTTGGAGCTAGAAACACAAGCATTTAGTTGGATATTACTGCACTGTTGGAGCTAGAAACACAAGCATTTAGTTAGATATTACTGCACTGTTGGAGCTAGAAGCACAAGCATTTAGTTAGATATTACTGCACTGTTGGAGCTAGAAACACAAGCATTTAGTTAGATATTACTGCACTGTTGGAGCTAGAAACACAAGCATTTAGTTAGATATTACTGCACTGTTGGAGCTAGAAACACAAGCATTTAGTTAGATATTACTGCACTGTTGGAGCTAGAAACACAAGCATTTAGTTAGATATTACTGCACTGTTGGAGCTAGAAACACAAGCATTTAGTTAGATATTACTGCACTGTTGGAGCTAGAAACACAAGCATTTAGTTAGATATTACTGCACTGTTGGAGCTAGAAACACAAGCATTTAGTTAGATATTACTGCACTGTTGGAGCTAGAAACACAAGCATTAATTAGATATTACTGCACTGTTGGAGCTAGAAACACAAGCATTTAGTTAGATATTACTGCACTGTTGGAGCTAGAAACACAAGCATTTAGTTAGATATTACTGCACTGTTGGAGCTAGAAACACAAGCATTTAGTTAGATATTACTGCACTGTTGGAGCTAGAAACACAAGCATTTAGTTAGATATTACTGCACTGTTGGAGCTAGAAACACAAGCATTTAGTTAGATATTACTGCACTGTTGGAGCTAGAAACACAAGCGTTTAGTTAGATATTACTGCACTGTTGGAGCTAGAAACACAAGCGTTTAGTTAGATATTACTGCACTGTTGGAGCTAGAAACACAAGCGTTTAGTTAGATATTACTGCACTGTTGGAGCTAGAAACACAAGCGTTTAGTTAGATATTACTGCACTGTTGGAGCTACAAACACAAGCGTTTAGTTAGATATTACTGCACTGTTGGAGCTAGAAACACAAGCGTTTAGTTAGATATTACTGTACTGTTGGAGCTAGAAACACAAGCGTTTAGTTAGATATTACTGCACTGTTGGAGCTAGAAACACAAGCGTTTAGTTAGATATTACTGCACTGTTGGAGCTAGAAACACAAGCATTTCGCTACACCCACAATAACTTTGATTTGACATCAATCTGCAGGTTGAACATAGTGAGGTTGTAGTCTCCTACATTGATAGTGCAGTTTGTTTAGGGGATTTTACAGCAAACTAGCTACTTCACATGCTGATTTTGTGTTTGGTATTATTGTGTGCAGCTACGTTTGCTAGCAAGCTATCCAGCCAGCCCATAGAGACCATTGCATTGTGGATTTTGTCGTAAACTTGAGCTACAACAGACTTCCACAACGATTTTCCATGTTGCTACCAACCTTATTATGACGCTAAAATGAAACATTTGTTCACAAAAAACATTGTTCTCACATAGTGGTGTTATTTAAAACTGTAAATGAAAGGGTGGATTGTTCCTTTAAGATAGAGGTGAGAATGAACCACTCTGCACCTGGCTGGCTAGCAGGCTGGGAACAGAACACTACCCTGTTCTATTACAGAATTAGATATGCCAACCAGTCATTTCTATATTGAACCAAGGTGGTGTTTCCTGAGTTTTCTTTAAGCACTTTATTATATTATACAATACTTTATTTGACCTTGTAGTTACTGAGGATGATGAGTTAATTTATTTATGAGGTCAAGTAAATTGGCACGTTCTGGTGGCTACTTGTTAACATGTAAGTTCCAGGTAGCAACAACTAGATGACAAGTACTGTAATGAAAGTGCTTCACAAATGTATTTCTCTCCAACTCTCATTCAAATCCATATTTTTGACTTTATCACAGAAGGTCGTCTGCAGGCCTGATTAAATGCACATTAGGAAGCACACACACACACACACACACACACACACACACACACACACACAGCTGTCCTTTTCTTTTTATTACTTTGATTTCTCCTATTGTCTCTCTCACTGCAGTTGAGTTTTGTGTCTGAGCCTCACAGCGAGTTTAGTCAACGCATGAGCTCCTTTGTCTTTCTGAGGCAGCTCGGCCTGTATGTTTGTACACGCACGCACACATACGCACACACACACACACACAAACCCCATCGTCTATTGTTAGCACATTGTTAGTATTCCATTCATGGACGTGTGTCTGTAGCTTAGTGTCCTCTACGTATGTGTTCACAATGACTAATGGCTTGTTTCGTTGGTAGACGGAACCGTAAACACACGAGGAAAAGGGCCTTGCTCATAGCACATTTAGCTGCTGTGGGATCTGACCGTAAGAAACCACGAAAATATTCTATCCACAGAACTCATTTAGCAAAACCCTCATCAGGGTAAACAGACTAGACACCTGAGCCATGTTGCCTCGGAGACTAACTCAACGTCGCGGTAACGCGCCCGCCACTCAGCCCGTCACCGTTAGCGACAGGTGTAATAGTGCTGTAAAGGAGACAGATGTTCAGAGGCGTTATACTGTGTTTTTCAACACCACACCAGGTGTACAAGGGAGAAATGTGACACCGCCTCCAATCCACGTTGTTTTCCACCTGAGACGAAAGCAGAAACAGACTGACAAGACACAGCATTTGTTTCCAGTCCATAGGGTTCTGATTCTACTGTATTTCTACCCCTGATCCTTGTGTATGTATTCCTCCCTTCTTCAGGATGTGAAGGCTGTGGTGACCCACTCGGTCCAGAGTGCCATCCACTCCATCGGGGGAGTGCAGGTCCTCTTCCCCCTGTTTGCACAGCTGGATCACCTCCAGCACACCAGCGATGAACTGGACACCTCTGTCTGGTAGTGGACTACTGTCTTATTCTATTCGTCGATTGATTGACTTTATTCAGTTCTTTTAAAATACTGTACACATCCGTGCATAGCCCTGTGGGAGAAAGTGCATTGTGTTGATGGGAGCGGTGTTTGAACTCGCCCTGCAGTCTGGAGTATTTTGCTTTTCACTAAGTAGAAGTTGTTTTGTTAATTCAATGGATTCAACCATGCATGATGGCAGCGCAAATGGCATACCAGTTGTGAATATTAGTGCCCTAGTCCTTGAGTAATGTTGTCTTATCCTACTCACTAAACCTGGATACCAGTTGTGAATATTAGTGCCCTAGTCCTTGAGTAATGTTGTCTTATCCTACTCACTAAACCTGGATACCAGTTGTGAATATTAGTGCCCTAGTCCTTGAGTAATGTTGTCTTATCCTACTCACTAAACCTGGATACCAGTTGTGAATATTAGTGCCCTAGTCCTTGAGTAATGTTGTCTTATCCTACTCACTAAACCTGGATACCAGTTGTGAATATTAGTGCCCTAGTCCTTCAGTGATGTTGTCTTATCCTACTCACTAAACCTGGATACCAGTTGTGAATATTAGTGCCCTAGTCCTTCAGTGATGTTGTCTTATCCTACTCACTAAACCTGGTTACCAGTTGTGAATATTAGTGCCCTAGTCCTTCAGTGATGTTGTCTTGTCCTACTCACTAAACCTGGATACCAGTTGTGAATATTAGTGCCCTAGTCCTTGAGTAATGTTGTCTTGTCCTACTCACTAAACCTGGATACCAGTTGTGAATATTAGTGCCCTAGTCCTTGAGTGATGTTGTCTTGTCCTACTCACTAAACCTGGATACCAGTTGTGAATATTAGTGCCCTAGTCCTTGAGTGATGTTGTCTTGTCCTACTCACTAAACCTGGATACCAGTTGTGAATATTAGTGCCCTAGTCCTTGAGTGATGTTGTCTTGTCCTACTCACTAAACCTGGATACCAGTTGTGAATATTAGTGCCCTAGTCCTTCAGTGATGTTGTCTTGTCCTACTCACTAAACCTGGATACCAGTTGTGAATATTAGTGCCCTAGTCCTTGAGTGATGTTGTCTTGTCCTACTCACTAAACCTGGATACCAGTTGTGAATATTAGTGCCCTAGTCCTTCAGTGATGTTGTCTTGTCCTACTCACTAAACCTGGATACCAGTTGTGAATATTAGTGCCCTAGTCCTTCAGTGATGTTGTCTTGTCCTACTCACTAAACCTGGATACCAGTTGTGAATATTAGTGCCCTAGTCCTTCAGTGATGTTGTCTTGTCCTACTCACTAAACCTGGATACCAGCTGTGAATATTTGTGCCCTAGTCCTTCAGTGATGTTGTCTTGTCCTACTCATTAAACCTGAATACCAGTTGTGAATATTAGTGCCCTATTCCTTGAGTGATGTTGTCTTGTCCTACTCACTAAACCTGGATACCAGTTGTGAATATTAGTGCCCTAGTCCTTGAGTGATGTTGTCTTGTCCTACTCACTAAACCTGGATACCAGTTGTGAATATTAGTGCCCTAGTCCTTCAGTGATGTTGTCTTGTCCTACTCACCAAACCTGAATACCAGCTGTGAATATTAGTGCCCTAGTCCTTCAGTGATGTTGTCTTGTCCTACTCACTAAACCTGGATACCAGCTGTGAATATTAGTGCCCTAGTCCTTCAGTGATGTTGTCTTGTCCTACTCACTAAACCTGGATACCAGCTGTGAATATTAGTGCCCTAGTCCTTCAGTGATGTTGTCTTGTCCTACTCACTAAACCTGGATACCAGTTGTGAATATTAGTGCCCTAGTCCTTGAGTAATGTTGTCTTGTCCTACTCACTAAACCTGGATACCAGCTGTGAATATTAGTGCCCTAGTCCTTCAGTGATGTTGTCTTGTCCTACTCACTAAACCTGGATACCAGCTGTGAATATTAGTGCCCTAGTCCTTCAGTGATGTTGTCTTATCCTACTCACTAAACCTGGATACCAGCTGTGAATATTAGTGCCCTAGTCCTTCATTGATGTTGTCTTATCCTACTCACTAAACCTGGATACCAGCTGTGAATATTAGTGCCCTAGTCCTTGAGTGATGTTGTCTTGTCCTACTCATTAAACCTGGATACCAGCTGTGAATATTAGTGCCCTAGTCCTTGAGTGAT
>NC_088413.1:27450776-27468478 GCF_034236695.1 Oncorhynchus nerka | reverse complement strand
TCTGTTGTTGCTAATGTCCCCAGTATGCGGTTTCTGTGTTGTTGCTCATGTCCCAGTATGCGGGTTCTGTGTTGTTGCTCATGTCCCAGTATGCGGGTTCTGTGCTGTTGCTCATGTCCCAGTATGCGGGTTCTGTGTTGTTGCTCATGTCTCAGTATGCGGTTTCTGTGTTGTTGCTCATGTCTCAGTATGCGGTTTCTGTGTTGTTGCTCATGTCCCAGTATGCGGTTTCTGTGTTGTTGCTAATGTCCCAGTATGCGGTTTCTGTGTTGTTGCTAATGTCCCAGTATGTGGTTTCTGTGTTGTTGCTAATGTCCCCGTATGCGGTTTCTGTGTTGTTGCTAATGTCCCAGTATGCGGTTTCTGTGTTGTTTCTAATGTCCCAGTATGTGGTTTCTGTGTTGTTGCTAATGTCCCTGTATGCGGTTTCTGTGTTGTTGCTAATGTCCCAGTATGCGGTTTCTGTGTTGTTGCTAATGTCCCAGTATGCGGTTTCTGTGTTGTTGCTAATGTCCCAGTATGTGGTTTCTCTGTTGTTGCTAATGTCCCCAGTATGCGGTTTCTGTGTTGTTGCTAATGTCTCAGTATGTGGTTTCTGTGTTGTTGATAATGTCCCAGTGTTTGTGTTTCAGGAGTGGCAGAACTCTATCCAGAAGAACGCAGGCTTGGCCTTCATCGAGCTGGTCAACGAGGGCAGGTACGTTTTCTGACACGCACGCGGACACACACCGTCCGACCCTCTCCGA
Source organism: Oncorhynchus nerka (assembly GCF_034236695.1). Taxonomy (NCBI): domain Eukaryota; kingdom Metazoa; phylum Chordata; class Actinopteri; order Salmoniformes; family Salmonidae; genus Oncorhynchus; species Oncorhynchus nerka. The sequence goes on along the minus strand of NC_088413.1, from coordinate 27,467,732 downwards.
CCATCACCACTTCATTATGTCCCACTCTGGCCGATCCATAGCGCGGCCCCTGGCCCTCGAGGCTCCAGGCCCTCATGGTCACCATTAGGGCCTCTATTGAAGAGAGAAATCCATACTGGAGTAAAGAGGATCTGTGGCACTGAGGGGAGCCGTATAGAGTTCAAGGCTCTGTCAATACCTGCCTGTCCCGGAGGGAGGGACTGACGGAGGACGGGTGACAGGGGTGACTGCAATCCCTGACTCCTCATGACGCTTGGGAAATCTCCCATCTTCCTTGTCCCTCTCCATGTCCCTTCTGCTGTCCGTACTATCCAGGATCAGCATTCCCATATCACTCCTGGGACCAAACAACTACCATCAATTTGGAGTTAGAGGTCCTGGATTTACATTAACGATCCCCCGGGCTGGAGAATTACCGAACGCTAATCTAGGATAATGTTAATGCATCCACTGATGGACTTCCTCACACACACACACATACACAAGCTCACACACACAAGTAGTAAGAGGAGGAGGAGGCAAAGGAGGAGGAGAGAATCGAAGAGAGAGGAGAGGAAGAAGAGGTGGAAGAGAAGCAGAAGGAGGGAAGGAGTAGGATAGAGGAGGAAGAAAAGTGGAAGGATTAGAGGATGAGGAGGTTGTAATCCACTCCAGAGGGGCTGCTTTGTAATCTAGAACTGGGTCTCAGTGAAAGCCTGTTGATTTGCAATGGGGGGCTGTAACACTATACCCCATCAACTCCCTGTTTAGAGGTGTGTGTGTATGTGGAAGAGGTGTGTGTGTGAGCGGTTTGGGTGAGGTATGTGTGACTTTCCAAGTGTGCGCACGTACTATATTCGTGGGTGTGTGTGTATGTATGCTCGTGTGTGTCTGTACATGGTTTTATCTGTGTGTGCCTGCCTATGTGTGAAAAGAGTGTAGAGTAAGGCGTCATAAAGAGAGTGTTGAGGTTATTGATGGCTGGGCCAGGGGCCGGGGGTTGGAGAGGCTACCGAGACCCAGGCACCTCCGCTCCCCCGTTGCCCTGCTCTGAAACAGCAGGCTTGGGTTACAGGCCCCAGGCCCGGCCCCTAGCCTGTTATTGTTCCACTTTGCACAGGCCTGACCTCTGGGGCCAGTGAGTGGCCTCTCTGGCCCCTATACACGCACATACACGCACACACAGATGCACACACACACACATGAATGTTTTATTAGCTTAGATAAGAGGAAGGGCTACATATGTAGTAACAGGAGCAAAGGTTCCCCCTGTGTCAGATGCATATCATTATCAAATCAATTAGCGCATGTAAGGTCCCTGTTAAAAGGATTTTGTGTGTGTGTGTGTCTTGTCCTAATCACATTTCCTGCTCATTTTGCATGCTTAATTTTCCTCTTTTTATGCATGTTAAAGGGGAGGTCTTCAATTTTATGTATGTTATAGGGTTATTAAAGGGGAGGTCATCAATTTTATGGATGTTATACAGTTATTAAAGGGGAGGTCTTCCATTTTATGGATGTTATACAGTTATTAAAGGGGAGGTCTTCCATTTTATGGATGTTGAACGGTTATTAAAGTGGAGGTCTTCCATTTTATGGATGTTGTACAGTTATTAAAGGGGAGGTCTTCCATTTTATGGATGTTGTATGGTTATTAAAGGGGAGGTTTTCCATGTTCAGAGACTGCAGCACTCATATTGTAGCACATTGTGAGAGCTTGTTTGTGCAGTTTTTATGATGTATGAAAACCTGATTGAACAGGTTTCAACCTATCACCTATTAGTCAATTAATTAACTTTGTTTGACCACTTACTAAATAATAATATTTTTTGTATGTCTTCCACCAGTTTTATTGTCCTTCCTCTGTCCTTCCTCTCTCTCAGGCTACTGAGCCACACCATGAAGGACCACCTGGTGCGGGTGGCCAATGAGGCTGAGTTCATCCTGAGCCGACAGAGAGCCGAGGACATCCACAAACACGCTGAGTTTGAGGTAAAATACAGTCTGGGCCAGGAAACTGGCTAACATGAAACTAGCACATTAAATCCAAAATGGAGTCTAGATTTAAGCTCGGGTGAATGATTGAGGAGAATAGACCAGGCAGCTGGTAAACAAGAGAACATACTTGATCCAAAATGGCTCCTGACATAATATAGGAATTTGAAATGACCCAGGCTGGTGCAGGTAGCCAGCAAACAGGAAAATCCATTCAATCCAAAATGGAGTCCTGATTTTAGCTTGAGAGGGAGAATGACTTGAAGAGAAAAACTTAACAATGAACCCATAACTTCCAACCCCTTTCATGACCCTCGTATCTTGGAACAGAAACATAGTCCTAATTTATTTATCCTTTCCATGTCTTTTTGTGAGAGCAGCAGGAGTTATTTTAGTATATTCATAGCTTTAAGCAGATCCCATTAAGCTGAGGTTGATAGGATAGGTTGATAGTTAAATATTTTCATGTGCTGTCTGGCCATATTGAACAAAAACAGCTCAGAATGTAACACCCAGCGAGGGGGTATAAAGTCCTATATACACACACAGACACACACACACACACATGACGGTCTGTCAAGTCAATACAGACCTGTCATAGCAACCTAGAGAACAAATGTTGTCTTTTCAAAGACAACCCCAACACGTATAATAACATCTTACACTGGAGTGGCCGGCTGTAGTTTACATTTGGCACGGCATCCTAGCCAAACAGCCTCCATGTTAATTTATCCCTGTACCTCCCGGCCTAGCGCCAACCTCCCAGCATAGCGCCAACCTCCCAGCATAGCGCCAACCTCCCGGCCTAGTGCCAGCCTCCACCCCCCTCCTTCATCCCTCTCTCCTCTGTCTCCGTCCTGATCTCTCTGAATCATTTCCTGCCCTGCTGAGAGCCTGTCTGTTATAGTCCCGCTGGGGGAGTATTTCCACAGTGACAGGAATACAGCATCCTCCCCTCCCTCTCCATCACTCCCTTCATTCCCCCCTCCTTTCTCAAGACCCTGGCAGTACTTAAACCTGCAGACAGCCCACAGAACTGCTGGTCTGAAGGGCCGACTGTCTCAACCCCCCGTCCCTCCACCCTCACTCGCCCCCTTACCGTAGTTGTAAAATGTTATGCTTTCTTTAAGGTTCAAGGCAGGGTCTCTCCTACAGAAGTGAAAAAAAGCCCTCATGACTGTTTAAAGCAAATTGTTGAGGGGGTGGAAAGGAAAGCATGTCGATGGTTTGCCTCAGGTTGGTTGGTTGCCTCGGTTCGTTTGAATGTTTGCTCCCATGTTCTTCTAGCTTGTGTCCCAAATAGCACCCTATTCCCTATTTAGTGCATTACTTTTGACCAGGGCCCATAGAGGGAATATGGTGTGATTTGGGATGCATACCCTAGTAGAGTCGGCATATCTATCTGACTGGCAACAGCAGTACACACTGTCCACCTCCTTTCCACCCACCGGCCTCACCCTGTCAATCATTTCCTCGGGAGGTGTGTTCTGACTCGACCAGTCGTCCATTCATCGTTATTGCGGGGCAGGCAGACCCGGGTGTTTATGCAGATTTCTAATGCTTGACACACAGCCTATTTGGCGAGGCTAACACTCCACACACAGGGCGTGTGTGTGTGTGTGTGTGTGTGTGTGTGTGTGTATATCAGACAGCTGTGTGAACAACAGCAAGATAGAGGTGTGGAGAGGAGGAGGGGCCTGAGGCACAGCACAGATAGTTGGCAGCTCCATAAGAACACAGCACAGGGCTCACAAACTAGCCTCTACCTCACTCTGCCCTGAGGTTATGAACAGGAGTGGTGTCTGAGTCCGTGTCCCCATCACTCCCCATTTCCTCCCTCAAACTCACCATGATTAGGCCATGTTATGTTCTCTCAGCCGAGTGAGGGGCAGGATATGTCTGCACCGATGGAAACGCGCACACACACACACACACACACACACACACACACACACACACACCAGGGGCTGTCCCCAGCTCTCCAATTCTATCTAATTGGCCCACATAGTGGTGGTGATGTTCCTGTCCGCATCACTAGTCCCTCATCCTATCATCTGTCTCCCTCTGGCACTGAGGAGTCCTACAGGAGGAAACATCCTTCGACTGGATCCTGCTCTGATATACTGTAATGAATGCAAAAGGAACACATTGTGTCGTTACATTGGACCTATTTTTCCCACATCGTCCTACAAGAGGGCCTAGTTAGTGTCTCCGTTTTCTCTCCATCGTCTTCCAAGCAGGCCCAGTATAGTTGTTTTGTGTGTGTGTGGGTGGGTGGGTGGGTGGGTGGTAGTCTTTGACAGTACCATTGAGTTACAGAATGAGGATGTGTCTGACGAGCCTCAAAGACAGCCAAGGACATCATTGTTTCCTGTTCCTGTATTATTTAGTAGCTACAGTCCCCGGTTGTCTCCAGTAAAACCACAGCGGTGGAGACAGAATACGTTTTAACAGGCTGAAATCTCATTCTATTCTGTTAGGGAGATAGTATTTGTGTTCTTGGATTCCACTCATTAACCCCTAATAGATTTAGTATTGGGTACATGTGTACCACAACTGTTTTGTTTGTTTCTTATGTGAAAGCCATTGGGATTGGGATTCTCTGTCCCAAGCACTGTCTGCGGACCTATTTCACTACGCAACCCACATATCACACAAAGTGTTAGAACTCTTTGTTGTATTTGTGTCCAACCACACCTTCCTTCCTCTCAGCCCAATCAACTGTAATCAGATACCCACTAACCACCGTAGCCAACTGTTAACTCTCTTTGTTCAAGACTGTTGTTTAGTATTCTCTCTCTGTTCTCTCCCCTCAGCCCCTACAGTATAGCCAATCAACTGTAATCAGATACCCACCATAGCTAAGGCCAAATCTATGTTTCACAATTGAATTCCCCACTTAAATGTAGCCGCTCCTCTGTGACCTCTGGAAGAAGTGAGGCCCTGATAAGTGCAACCACTGATATTGCCGTATTGATTTTCCTCCATTCCGGCTCTGGCTTGAGCCCTCCTCGAGCCATCGGTTTCATGGTTTCATTTTGCACCGCCACCATAAAAATAACAGCCCCAATGAAACATGCCCCAGGGGAAAACAGTTCCTCTCGGTCTTCAATTTTTTATTTATTTTTTAAATCAGTGTTTGTTCACCTGCTTCTCAGGTTTACTGTTGGAGGACAGAAATAGAAACATGTTGGGGTGTGGCCGAGTGCATAAAGTAGGGGATTTGGTTGTGCCCTGACTGCCACACCCTTCACTGTTTTAAAGAATCTTACAGCTGAAATGAATTGCACCTTTTGTGTGTTTCCTGTTGACTATCACTTGGGGAACAGAGTAGTCCTTCTCCACCCTGGCAGGGGTCTGGGACTAGGTCCTTTGGCAGTGGCTCTCTACCACTACAGACACGGACCGTGAAGGAAACGGCAGCCACCAGGAAAGTGAATTATTCAATAGATAAAAACAAATTTATGTTTGCTCCCTGTCAGAGTTCATATCCACGGGAAGGGTGTGATAGAGGAGCCGCGTGATTTAGACACCCTTTGCTTTGGAGACTCGTAACATATGCTCTCTCTCTCTCTCTCCCTCTCTCCTCTCACCCCATCCCTCTCTTTCTTTCTCTTGGTCTCTCTCTCCCCCTCCATCCCTCTCTCTCTCTCTCTTTTTCTCTCTCTCTTTTTCTCTCTCTCCTTTTCTCTCTCTCTTTTTCTCTCTCTCTCTCTGAATTGAGTTATCTTTGGCCTGGAGAGTAAGTTATTATAGCGGTTTGAGGGTGACAGAGATGAAGATAACTGGAGGGGGAAATCCAATGACCTTTTAGTGTTCTCTATCTAATGGGATCCTTAACGTGGAAGAGATCTGCAGATCGCATGGCCACGGCCCTCCTACTACGATGAGAGGTTTTTACAGCATCCTTTCATTAAGGATGAAATGTGGTGGGTTGCGGGGCCACGAGAGCAGAGGAGGTCAGAGATACGGAAGACCCAGATCATTTATTTTATCTCACTCTTTCTTTTTTTTATACCCCACGGTTGGTTCTTTAAGAGTGAGGAAGACCCAGGTCTTTTCTTTTATCCGCCTCTCCTTCTTTCTCTCTCTCTGACTTTCTCTCCCCCAATACCCAGTCGTTGATTCTTCCCCCAGCCGCTGTAATATACGACTAATTGAATTGACTCTCTCTCTAGATGCTATAAAAGCCGGGAGATCCAGCTAGCGATGTCTCCGTAATTAGCGACTTAGCGTCATTGTCCCCCTCTGTCTGGCTTGTAAGGCGATCCCTCTCTTCTCCTCTCGCCTCAGAGTTAATGACATTAACATTGAGCTGATGCTCATTATATTCCATCACGACAGCGTCGTTAGCACAACGCCCCCACACAGTGCACTGAGCTTACTCTTCCTCACAGATCACAGCCATGGACAGGACACACACAAAGAATTGACTGCACTCTTAACGTTTGAAACGCCATGGAACGGAGGGTGACACAATTTACATTTTGAAGTGAAACAAAATGAACATAACGGTTAAACATTTTCGCTATTTATAACACAAAAAAACAAAGCCAACAGCCTATGCTTCGGTGCTATAATGTAACCTGCTGTAAAGGAAAAAAGCTCCGTTCTGGTCAAGAACAAACACTGCCGTTTATAGGGTGCTTGGACCAAATGTGGTTATCTTCATAGGTCTATAAACCATCTGCTTCAGTGTGAGAGAATTCCACAACAAACTGTTTCAATGTCAGAGGATAGGTTGTGACCCCAATCTCCCATACCGTCTAGAAGAGCCCCCTGCAGGTCACCACTCTGGCTGTAGCCCGACAGGCGTCAGGTGCCACCATCTGACACATTGTTTACAATGTATCAACACACAACACTCACCGCTCTGACCGACAGTCGTCACCTGTCATAAGGTGGTCACAGCGGTGGTTTATAGAGCTGGGAGAACAGCCATCTCACTATGGTGCTGGTGAGACCCTCTGGGTAATGCCGGGGAGGCTTGTTAGCTGTTATTAGTGGGATTCGTTTGGGATTCAGTAGTTTGATTCGTATATTATGACAGGATAAAGCAAGTAGATTCAACTTACCCAGCAGTATTCTAAATCTCTGCCTACCTGTATTGATTTTAAGAAAGGCATTGATGTCTATGGTTAGGTACACATTGGTGCAACGACAGTGCTTAAATCACCCGTTTGGCGAAGTAGGGCTGTGATTCAATGACAAATTAACAGGCACCGCATCGATTATATGCAACACAGGACACGCTAGATAAACTAGTAATATCATCAACCATGTGTAGTTAACTTGTGATTATGTTAAGATTGATTGTTTGTTATGAGAAGTTTAATGCTAGCTAGCACCTTACCTTGGCTTACTGCATTTGCGTAACAGGTAGTCAGCCTGCCACACAGTCTCCTCGTGGAGTGCAATGTAATCGGCCATAATCGGTGTCCAAAAAGGCCGATTACGATTGTTATGAAAACGTGAAATCGGACCTAATTAATCGCCCATTCCGATTAATCGGACGACCTCTAATACTTACCCAGCAGTATTCTATATCTCTGTCTACCTCTACCCTCAGCGAGAGAGTACTTACCCAGCAGTATTCTATATATCTGTCTACCTCTACCCTCAGAGAGAGAGTACTTACCCAGCAGTATTCTATATCTCTGTCTACCTCTACCCTCAGAGAGTACTTACCCAGCAGTATTCTATATCTCTGTCTACCTCTATCATCAGAGAGAGAGTACTTACCCAGCAGTATTCTATATCTCTGTCTACCTCTACCCTCAGAGAGAGAGTACTTACCCAGCAGTATTCTATATCTCTGTCTACCTCTACCCTCAGAGAGTACTTACCCAGCAGTATTCTATATATCTGTCTACCTCTATCCTCAGAGAGAGAGAACTTACCCAGCAGTATTCTATATCTCTGTCTACCTCTACCCTCAGAGAGAGATTACTTACCCAGCAGTATTCTATATCTCTGTCTACCTCTACCCTCAGAGAGAGTACTTACCCAGCAGTATTCTATATCTCTGTCTACCTCTACCCTCAGAGAGAGACTACTTACCCAGCAGTATTCTATATCTCTGTCTACCTCTACCCTCAGAGAGTACTTACCCAGCAGTATTCTATATCTCTGTCTACCTCTACCCTCAGAGAGTACTTACCCAGCAGTATTCTATATATCTGTCTACCTCTACCCTCAGAGAGAGTACTTACCCAGCAGTATTCTATATATCTGTCTACCTCTACCCTCAGAGAGAGAGAGTACTTACCCAGCAGTATTCTATATCTCTGTCTACCTCTACCCTCAGAGAGTACTTACCCAGCAGTATTCTATATCTCTTGTCTACCTCTACCCTCAGAGAGTACTTACCCAGCAGTATTCTATATCTCTTGTCTACCTCTACCCTCAGAGAGTACTTACCCAGCAGTATTCTATATCTCTGTCTACCTCTACCATCAGAGAGTACTTACCCAGCAGTATTCTATATCTCTGTCTACCTCTACCCTCAGAGAGAGTACTTACCCAGCAGTATTCTATATCTCTGTCTACCTCTACCCTCAGAGAGTACTTACCCAGCAGTATTCTATATATCTGTCTACCTCTATCCTCAGAGAGAGAGAACTTACCCAGCAGTATTCTATATCTCTGTCTACCTCTACCCTCAGAGAGAGATTACTTACCCAGCAGTATTCTATATCTCTGTCTACCTCTACCCTCAGAGAGAGAGTACTTACCCAGCAGTATTCTATATCTCTGTCTACCTCTACCCTCAGAGAGAGAGTACTTACCCAGCAGTATTCTATATCTCTGTCTACCTCTACCCTCAGAGAGTACTTACCCAGCAGTATTCTATATCTCTGTCTACCTCTACCCTCAGAGAGTACTTACCCAGCAGTATTCTATATATCTGTCTACCTCTACCCTCAGAGAGAGTACTTACCCAGCAGTATTCTATATATCTGTCTACCTCTACCCTCAGAGAGAGAGAGTACTTACCCAGCAGTATTCTATATCTCTGTCTACCTCTACCCTCAGAGAGTACTTACCCAGCAGTATTCTATATATCTGTCTACCTCTACCCTCAGAGAGAGAGAGTACTTACCCAGCAGTATTCTGTATCTGTCTACCTCTACCCTCAGAGAGTACTTACCCAGCAGTATTCTATATCTCTGTCTACCTCTACCCTCAGAGAGTACTTACCCAGCAGTATTCTATATATCTGTCTACCTCTATCCTCAGAGAGAGAGAACTTACCCAGCAGTATTCTATATCTCTGTCTACCTCTACCCTCAGAGAGAGATTACTTACCCAGCAGTATTCTATATCTCTGTCTACCTCTACCCTCAGAGAGAGAGTACTTACCCAGCAGTATTCTATATCTCTGTCTACCTCTACCCTCAGAGAGAGAGTACTTACCCAGCAGTATTCTATATCTCTGTCTACCTCTACCCTCAGAGAGTACTTACCCAGCAGTATTCTATATCTCTGTCTACCTCTACCCTCAGAGAGTACTTACCCAGCAGTATTCTATATATCTGTCTACCTCTACCCTCAGAGAGTACTTACCCAGCAGTATTCTATATATCTGTCTACCTCTACCCTCAGAGAGAGAGAGAGTACTTACCCAGCAGTATTCTATATCTCTGTCTACCTCTACCCTCAGAGAGTACTTACCCAGCAGTATTCTATATCTCTGTCTACCTCTACCCTCAGAGAGTACTTACCCAGCAGTATTCTATATATCTGTCTACCTCTACCCTCAGTTAGAGAGAGTACTTACCCAGCAGTATTCTGTATCTGTCTACCTCTACCCTCAGAGAGTACTTACCCATCAGTATTCTATATCTCTGTCTACCTCTACCCTCAGAGAGTACTTACCCAGCAGTATTCTATATATCTGTCTACCTCTATCCTCAGAGAGAGAGAACTTACCCAGCAGTATTCTATATCTCTGTCTACCTCTACCCTCAGAGAGAGATTACTTACCCAGCAGTATTCTATATCTCTGTCTACCTCTACCCTCAGAGAGAGAGTACTTACCCAGCAGTATTCTATATCTCTGTCTACCTCTACCCTCAGAGAGAGAGTACTTACCCAGCAGTATTCTATATCTCTGTCTACCTCTACCCTCAGAGAGTACTTACCCAGCAGTATTCTATATCTCTGTCTACCTCTACCCTCAGAGAGTACTTACCCAGCAGTATTCTATATATCTGTCTACCTCTACCCTCAGAGAGAGAGAACTTACCCAGCAGTATTCTATATCTCTGTCTACCTCTACCCTCAGAGAGAGAGTACTTACCCAGCAGTATTCTATATCTCTGTCTACCTCTACCCTCAGAGAGTACTTACCCAGCAGTATTCTATATCTCTTGTCTACCTCTACCCTCAGAGAGTACTTACCCAGCAGTATTCTATATATCTGTCTACCTCTATCCTCAGAGAGAGAGAACTTACCCAGCAGTATTCTATATCTCTGTCTACCTCTACCCTCAGAGAGAGATTACTTACCCAGCAGTATTCTGTATCTGTCTACCTCTACCCTCAGAGAGTACTTACCCAGCAGTATTCTATATCTCTGTCTACCTCTACCCTCAGAGAGAGAGAGTACTTACCCAGCAGTATTCTGTATCTGTCTACCTCTACCCTCAGAGAGTACTTACCCAGCAGTATTCTATATCTCTGTCTACCTCTACCCTCAGAGAGTACTTACCCAGCAGTATTCTATATATCTGTCTACCTCTATCCTCAGAGAGAGAGAACTTACCCAGCAGTATTCTATATCTCTGTCTACCTCTACCCTCAGAGAGAGAGTACTTACCCAGCAGTATTCTATATCTCTGTCTACCTCTACCCTCAGAGAGTACTTACCCAGCAGTATTCTATATCTCTTGTCTACCTCTACCCTCAGAGAGTACTTACCCAGCAGTATTCTATATCTCTTGTCTACCTCTACCCTCAGAGAGTACTTACCCAGCAGTATTCTATATATCTGTCTACCTCTACCATCAGAGAGAGAGTACTTACCCAGCAGTATTCTATATCTCTGTCTACCTCTACCCTCAGAGAGTACTTACCCAGCAGTATTCTATATATCTGTCTACCTCTACCCTCAGAGAGAGAGAGTACTTACCCAGCAGTATTCTGTATCTGTCTACCTCTACCCTCAGAGAGTACTTACCCAGCAGTATTCTATATCTCTGTTTACCTCTACCCTCAGAGAGTACTTACCCAGCAGTATTCTATATATCTGTCTACCTCTACCCTCAGAGAGAGAGAGTACTTACCCAGCAGTATTCTGTATCTGTCTACCTCTACCCTCAGAGAGTACTTACCCAGCAGTATTCTATATCTCTTGTCTACCTCTACCCTCAGAGAGTACTTACCCAGCAGTATTCTATATCTCTTGTCTACCTCTACCCTCAGAGAGTACTTACCCAGCAGTATTCTATATCTCTGTCTACCTCTACCATCAGAGAGAGAGTACTTACCCAGCAGTATTCTATATCTCTGTCTACCTCTACCCTCAGAGAGAGAGTACTTACCCAGCAGTATTCTATATCTCTGTCTACCTCTACCCTCAGAGAGTACTTACCCAGCAGTATTCTATATATCTGTCTACCTCTATCCTCAGAGAGAGAGAACTTACCCAGCAGTATTCTATATCTCTGTCTACCTCTACCCTCAGAGAGAGATTACTTACCCAGCAGTATTCTATATCTCTGTCTACCTCTACCCTCAGAGAGAGAGTACTTACCCAGCAGTATTCTATATCTCTGTCTACCTCTACCCTCAGAGAGAGTACTTACCCAGCAGTATTCTATATCTCTGTCTACCTCTACCCTCAGAGAGTACTTACCCAGCAGTATTCTATATATCTGTCTACCTCTACCCTCAGAGAGTACTTACCCAGCAGTATTCTATATATCTGTCTACCTCTACCCTCAGAGAGAGAGAGTACTTACCCAGCAGTATTCTATATCTCTGTCTACCTCTACCCTCAGAGAGTACTTACCCAGCAGTATTCTATATCTCTTGTCTACCTCTACCCTCAGAGAGTACTTACCCAGCAGTATTCTATATCTCTTGTCTACCTCTACCCTCAGAGAGTACTTACCCAGCAGTATTCTATATCTCTTGTCTACCTCTACCCTCAGAGAGTACTTACCCAGCAGTATTCTATATCTCTGTCTACCTCTACCATCAGAGAGAGAGTACTTACCCAGCAGTATTCTATATCTCTGTCTACCTCTACCCTCAGAGAGTACTTACCCAGCAGTATTCTATATATCTGTCTACCTCTACCCTCAGAGAGAGAGAGTACTTACCCAGCAGTATTCTGTATCTGTCTACCTCTACCCTCAGAGAGTACTTACCCAGCAGTATTCTATATCTCTGTCTACCTCTACCCTCAGAGAGAGAGAGTACTTACCCAGCAGTATTCTGTATCTGTCTACCTCTACCCTCAGAGAGTACTTACCCAGCAGTATTCTATATCTCTGTCTACCTCTACCCTCAGAGAGTACTTACCCAGCAGTATTCTATATATCTGTCTACCTCTATCCTCAGAGAGAGAGAACTTACCCAGCAGTATTCTATATCTCTGTCTACCTCTACCCTCAGAGAGAGAGTACTTACCCAGCAGTATTCTATATCTCTGTCTACCTCTACCCTCAGAGAGTACTTACCCAGCAGTATTCTATATCTCTTGTCTACCTCTACCCTCAGAGAGTACTTACCCAGCAGTATTCTATATCTCTGTCTACCTCTACCCTCAGAGAGTACTTACCCAGCAGTATTCTATATATCTGTCTACCTCTACCCTCAGAGAGAGTACTTACCCAGCAGTATTCTATATCTCTGTCTACCTCTACCCTCAGAGAGTACTTACCCAGCAGTATTCTATATATCTGTCTACCTCTACCCTCAGAGAGAGAGAGTACTTACCCAGCAGTATTCTGTATCTGTCTACCTCTACCCTCAGAGAGTACTTACCCAGCAGTATTCTATATCTCTGTCTACCTCTACCCTCAGCGAGAGAGAAAGTACTTAACCAGCAGTATTCTGTATCTCTGTCTACCTCTACCCTCAGAGAGAGAGAACTTACCCGGGAGAGGGGGAGAGAGAGAGTACTTACCCGGGAGAGGGGGAGAGAGACTAGTATCCCAGTGTCTGGCTCTTCTCTGTGTGTAATTAAGTCCCTAGGTGATGCCTCTTGCACCGCTCCTCACATCATTATCTTTGCCCAGCTGACCCAGAGCTGTGAATAGCACATATACGAGCACCTCCTCCCGACTCCCTAGTCCCCTTTACTACATGCAAACTGACACTTTAGTCTCTGGAGTAGGGCTCTTGCCTTGCCTACCATCTTTGTTATCCCATAGAGGGACATCATTTTATTGATTTCATTTTACTGAGGAGTTGGAGAGGAATTCTTGGAAAGGATAATTATGTTGTATAGTATTGAATAAGGCTGTGTATTCTTCAAATTAAATATGTGGAATAAGCAGATTCTCAAGTACAATTGAATGCATTTTTAAGGCAGACACAATCCTGATGTGGAGTTAAATGTGTTAAATGTACAGCACTAAAAGAAGAAAGGGTATGTCCTTGGTGCGTTCCTGTTGTTATCTCTTCTGTTTGGAATCATTACTCTGCATCCAGACAACTAGCCGAGCGCTAGCCAGCGTTCCAGAAGAAGTGGATTATTTTTCATCTGCAGCGCCTCTGCCTTCATTTGACTATTTTTCACCCCGGAGAGGACAGTTAACAGGTGTGATTCGTCACGTGCTGGCGCGACCTTGGAGTGCTTCTGGAGTCAGAGTGGATGGAACCTTCAGCCCAGCTTAGACTAATGGTAGCTACTGATTGGAGCGGGGCTTGACACAGCTGCTGGTTTGAGCAGGGAGGGAAGGGGGGGAATGGGAGAAGGAACGAGAAGAGCGAGAGAGTGAAAGAGAGGAGAGGATGCCGCTGGGAGGAGAGATGAAGAGTCCTGCCAACTAGGCATTGTGACCAGTCCATTAAAAACCCACAGCAGCCACAGGCGAGGGACAGGAGAGAGGGATGAGAGAGATACTTTGATAAGTGTTGCGCCTGCGTTAACCTTGATGGCCACTATCGGGACGATGCATGCCTCTGGGATCTGTTTGGCTGGATGAGATTATTTTTTCCTCAGCAGGAAAAATCAATACTCTGCGAGCGCAGCGTGACAGGGCATCATTTCAGAATTGAAGCGGCTGTCAGACGTCGACATTCGATGACTTTTGTTCGCCGTTGTGCTGTTAGGCCTTCATTTTTCTCCTTGTTGTTTCTTCGCCCCCGACTCTTTGTCTGAGTTAACCTGATGGTGTTTTATGTGGCCGTTTTAAACATGAGGGCAAGAGATCAAGTGCGAGGGGGAATCTTCTTCAGAAACCAATTGTTTCAGCATCTCTCTTTTGTCTAGTAACCCCTCCTCCCATCGTTCTGTAAGGAATTCCTTATTCCTAGGAATATTTGCATTCCCTCTCAGAACACGACAAGGACACGCACCCTGGGCGGACAGTTTCCCCACTTAAAATGAGACCCTCCGGGGACGGCTTGTCGGAGGACGTGAGAGATTGGAAGAGGAGCGCGAGACAACGAGGCGATAGCCGACCCCTCTGTGTGTCTCTAGCTGGCTTCTCTACTACACCACACAATGTCAAGGCAGAGAGTACACATCAAGCATTGCTTTAATAAGATCCCACTGTCGTGTGTGTGTGTCGTCGCCCGTTTCTCCTGCAGAACCCTGAGCGCTTTGTGATGTCATGAAACGAGCGCCTTGAAGGCTGAGACAGTGTGGCACAGAAACATTTCAAGGTCCTTGGCTCTGTCACTCACTGTAAGTGATAAACACAGGCTTTATATCTGGTAATGAGGCCTGTATCCCCACTCACACCCTCATTATACTGGTGAACCCCTCAGGCCCTGATGGGAGAGCGTGACAACAACTACAGCATTTAGAGGGGGGTTGACAGCCTATTATTCTACACGCAGAAACCTATGCCATATGTTCTGGCCTTTTGAATTGCACTCATGCAGTTGAGTCAGTGGATTTGTATCTGTGAGATGTGCTGGAATGCCTGACCCTCGTGTGTGTGTGTGTGTGTGTGTGTGTGTGTGTGTGTGTGTGTGTGATTTTTCATGTTGTCTTCTCATATCATTATCCTAGTGTAATTTAGCCAGTGGTTAGGCCTGTTTCCTTTCTAGATCACACAGACGTTTCTCTGGTTATTGACCTGAGCTTTGCGTGAATTGTCCGAGACATATCTCCATGTAATTTACTCGATTAATGCCAACCCATTATCAGTCTGTCTTCTCCGGGCACCTTTTTCCACCATAGACGCCAGCGCCCGTCACCCTCCGACCCTGTCAGCCAGCTCATGTAATGGAAGGTGCTGCCCATGATTACACTGTCTCATGTCATAAGGTCTCACGTCAATGCCGTCCTCACACACACACACACACACACACAGCTTCCTCACCTGCTCGCTCGCTCTCCAAAAGCCTGTCTTGTGCCTTTTACCTCTGACTTCCTCATCTGACTTCCTCGTTTGAATCTGGCTACCAGGTAGACTAGACATTGATCCTGATGTCTGAATCTGGCTACCAGGTAGACTAGACATTGATCCTGATGTCTGAATCTGGCTACCAGGTAGACTAGACATTGATCCTGATGTCTGAATCTGGCTACCAGGTAGACTAGACATTGATCCTGATGTCTGAATCTGGCTACCAGGTAGACTAGACATTGATCCTGATGTTTGAATCTGGCTACCAGGCAGACTAGACATTGATCCTGATGTCTGAATCTGGCTACCAGGTAGACTAGACATTGATCCTGATGTTTGAATCTGGCTACCAGGTAGACTAGACATTGATCCTGATGTTTAAATATGGCTATTGATCCTGATGTCTGAATCTGGCTACCAGGCAGGTAGACATTAGACATCGATCCTGATGTCTGAATCTGGCTACCAGGCAGACTAGACATTGATCCTGATGTCTGAATCTGGCTACCAGGCAGACTAGACATTGATCCTGATGTCTGAATCTGGCTACCAGGCAGACTAGACATTGATCCTGATGTCTGAATCTGGCTACCAGGCAGACTAGACATTGATCCTGATGTCTGAATCTGGCTACCAGGTAGACTAGACATTGATCCTGATGTCTGAATCTGGCTACCAGGTAGACTAGACATTGATCCTGATGTTTGAATCTGGCTACCAGGTAGACTAGACATTGATCCTGATGTCTGAATCTGGCTACCAGGTAGACTAGACATTGATCCTGATGATCCGTTTCTCTCAGTCAGTATCAGGATAGACCCTTCATGTGCCCTTTCCACTGAGGTAAAGGGGGCCTCTTCTGGTTTCTAATGGCACTAGGCCGTTCATGTTATTTTACTACCCCCCGCTCACTTTGAAATTAGCGGAGGGGTGATGTGTTGCAAAGTGTTCCCTGACTCACTCAGTGCCCTTTGTTCTGTCAGCCTATTGGAAGAGTAGAGGATGGAGGTAGGTTATTATGTAGTCATCTAGAGCTAGCAGGCTGAGTATGTAAGAACCAACAAGACCCTAGTAGTCTAATATCCTCTATGTATGACGATTTCAGAGCAGTGGAACGACCCCCAGACTCTACACTCTGACATGTCTTTTCCACATCGTTTTACCCCGAAATGGAGGCCTAGTATTAATGGGCCTGTTATGTGTTCAGCTGTTTGCTTGTTATTTCAGAGGGGAGTCGCTCTGTGAAACTACTTCCCCTCGCCGCCGGGCCCGTTAGAAAAGCACACGTCACTATGGGGAACTAGGTGTTTGGGTCCGCGGTGAATGACCAGCGTGTTTACGATGATGTGTTTGAGCTGCAGCACTGCTGATTAGTGATACAGAAGTCACACGTGAAGACCGGCTGGAAAGAACGCTTCTGGTTCTGTCCCGTCGTAAGGTACAGACT